>NC_139625.1:79578426-79635926 GCF_964638095.1 Poromitra crassiceps | reverse complement strand
TAACCCAGAGCCCGTAGCAAAACGTTGCACACCGTTTTCAGGTTGAACACACCCAAGGTTTTTGGGGGGAAACACAACCTACAACCAACATAACACTTATTCTGCTATAGAGACAGTCGGGCTGTGTGGGAACGCCCACAAAATGTCATACGGCTGGTGCACGAGTGGGGTAAAACTGCCCATATATCTCAATGGGCTGACTCATCAAAGGACGGTGCTGCGGCTCTACACTACAGGGTTGGGCGATTCTAGACCAGAACACAAGACGTCTGTTCAGATGTGCATTTACTGTGGGGGTTAAATCCCCGATCTTGTCTGCCTGGGCTGGGCGCTAAATGTTAATTATGCTGTATGGATAGAACAGGAGGATTTACCCCACCCTGACCACGCCCCCAGCCAGCTAACCCAACGTCTATGATGAGACATCGCCTCAACCTATAGCCTGATTTTTCACATGGAATGTATTCAATGCATGCTAATGTTCACTTCTCAACTAGTAACTTCATCACAGCCAATACATTTTGAACTGTAAGTGTGAACAGTTAATACAATTTGCATTATTTGTTTATTTGTTTATTAAAAAGGATCCCCATTAGCTGACACCTAGATGACAGCTAGTTTTCCTGGGGTCCAAGACAACAGTATACATGCAACCTTTTGTTTAGCCATACATGTTTTGTCATACATGACCTGGAGACATTTCACCAAGAAAACAAACTCCATGATGTACTTTGTGAAAGAATGAATCAAAAGTTTAATTTGAGACACAGGAAGGAAAATTGCACATTGAAACATAATAAATGTAAACACAATTTTACCATTCGAGGTGTCAATTAATTAAATTTGACACTCAATTCTCTGTTCTAGTTTTTCTTTTGTGTAAAAATAAAGAATTAAAGCTCTCATGCATAACTTTTCTAGCGTGGAAGTGGAACTTTTCTCTCCCCCTTCGGGCAGTTCACTTGGTGTCGGAAAAATTTGTTCCAATCAACAACAGCAGTGTGTGACCTCGTTTGGCAAGGGCTTGAATGTAACGGACGTTCATTTCTATAAACGTTACACACTTGAGCTTTAAGGTTTGAAAAAGAAAGACTTTATTCACACTAGCTTCTGCTCTGGCATGTCGACAGGCAGCGGCGCTTTCTCCAGCTGCTCTGCAGCTGCGCTCACGGTGGGAGGGGCTTTCATGGTGGCCTCAGCCCACTCGACAAAGTTGGCCATGTTGGCGTACACCCCATAATACCCAGGGTGAGCACAGCCCTGCCCCCAGCCCACCACGCCCATCAGGAAGTGGGTGGAGCCATACAGAGTGACCAATGGGCTGCCGTCGTCTCCGCGGCAACCCTGGCCCCGCCCCTCCAGGTACCCTGCACACAGCATGCTGTGGGTGAAGTTGAAGCCGGTTCTCTGGGAGCACTGGGCATTTGGCAGGATAGGCACGGACATCCGTCGGAGCACGGGAGAGGGCACGGCTCCTACGAAATGTATGGAAAAATATGGGATTAGATTTGAGTAATTTCCAGGTCTGCATAATTATGGAAGAAAAGAAAACAGAGTATGGAAAAATATTTGTTTCCAGACTATTGTCCCTATTCTGTTTTCAAAAATATAAAATTCAGAATTTAGAAAAATAAATAATAATAAATAGCATAACATAACAACAATAACATAATATGTATTCAAAATGTTTAGGTTAAGTTTACTGGCTCTTTGGGCAGAGATGTTTCACAGTGGAACGTCATCCAACTTAACAGTTGGATTTTAAAACAATTTATTTACATAATAAACATCTATTTATTGGTAGTCAAATGTCATATATGGTCTGAAAAATTGACAGAGATTTGTGGAAATTTGAGTCTGGAAAAGTCTGGAATTTTGAAATGGAAAATGTCTAGTAACCCTGTTCGGGGTCGTGGACGTTCCCCCCGGTGGTCCTCTTGCCCCAGCCAGACACGGTGTGGTAGCGTACGGGCATCAGCTCACGCTGGGCGAAGTCTCTCTGCGGCAGGCAGACGGGCATGGCCCGGTGGCCAAGGACAACCGGCCGGGTCAGATGCAGCAGGGCCACGTCACTGTCGCCCGTCAGTGGGGCGTAGCCCACGTGGGCGATGGCCATGGAGACAGGGATCCTCTGCTCTGTCCCCTCCTCCACATCCAGGTTGTGTTCCCCTGGCACCACAAAGACACAGGAAGCAGATCAGACAAGTTTTACAAAAAGACAACTGAGTGTACAAGACAACTTTACCAAACAACTGTACAAGACAACTTTACAAAACAACTTTACAAGACAACTGTACAAGACAATCAATCAATCAATTTTATATTTAAGTGTATATTGCGCCAAATAATAAGAGTTATCACAAGCCACTCTCAACTGTACAACTCTTAAAATTTTGCAAGGCAGTTATATAACTCGTAAAGACCACTTTCAAACATTTCTAAACTTTTACAAGAAACTTAATACAACATCAAAACAAAGGTATTTTGAAAAGCAGCTTTACAGCTATGAAAAACTTAGACAACTTTACAATCAGTTTAAACAACTTTACAGAAACTTTAGAATAGTGATACTCATACTCATACGCATGCGGCTCCAGAGCCGTGCAATGATATGCCAACATTTTTGGAGATTCGCCTATTTGCCATATTCCCGATAGTATAACTAGAACGTAGATGCCTTTCTCTCCACGTGCATTAGAAAGTGTGTTTCACCCCTCACTGCTACTTAGCTTAGCACTACAATGGCAGTATATGGTACAGCTGCCTACCCCCGTTCAGTCGCCCAAAATATACATTCCAACAGCGCCAGAAACACTCTTATGTACATGTTGTGACTCATGTACTCACCACGCGTCACAATTAAATAATAATTTAAAGTTATGGGAAATGCTCCTATTCAAAGTAAATCCATAGCGAGAACTAACAAAGAAGGTTCACTCTCTAACCAAAGCTACTTCCTCGTTTGCCTGAGGCGTATGCGCTGTACTGATGACTGCACACAGTGGACAGGCACACACACACACACACACACACACACACACACACACACACACACACACACACACACACACACACACACACACACACACACACACACACACACACACACACACACACACACACACACACACACACACACACACACACACACACACACAGGGACCGGTTACCTGCCACAACAACGAGGTTGCTGGCGTTGTTGCCATGGATACAGTGTGCAGCGGTGATGACCCAATCAGGACGGATCAGAACACCTCCACAGTGACTACTGCCTCTGTACTGAACCAAAACCTGATAGATAGATGGATAGATAGACAGACAGACAGACAGACAGACAGACACAGACAGACAGACAGACAGACAGACAGACAGACAGACAGACAGACAGACAGACAGACAGACAGACAGACAGACAGACAGACAGACAGACAGACAGATAGATAGATGCTCATGTTATAGGATTATGCACAAAAATACTTTTTGTAGATATAAAAGTTTCATTAGTCATGTTTCCATTACCCTCACAAATGCGCAAAATCTAAATATCGCAATAGAAATTGGGTAATGGAAACACGTAAATTTCCCAAATATCGCAAAACGTTTTTGCGCTCTCATGAGGTGGTTTTTCAGACGTGTCGATATAGCAGTTTATCGCAAAAGTGTAATGGAAACAGTTTTTTCGCATTAGCACGTCATGTGACCCATTCTGCTTTGGAAAAGCAGCGAAAAATGAGGAAGAAACGGTTCGATAAGCCGTGGCAAAACCTCCGCAGCAATGGAAAACTTTGAAGCAACGCTAGCAGAAAGACGAGTGTTATGCAAAATATATATAAAATAGATAATGTTTAATGGCAGAAATCGGTCCATGGTGACAGGCTGCCTGTGTGGGCGCATTTGGCACAGCGCGAGGGGATGAAAAGCAAGCACACACCGGTGCGGTGCGTGCTCCTGACTGAAGTGAATACAGTGACTGTGAGTAATACATTACACACGTTTCAGGTGCAGTGTTATAATTATAATAGCTACACAACATTGTGATTATTGACCAAATCAGCCTTTTCCCCCCTCCATCTCTAAATCGGACCAGTTGTAGGCTATTTGGCTATTAGGCTTTTTTCCTCTGCCTGTCGCGCTCACTGCATTCACCGCAGCCAGCAACATTTTGCGACTCATTTTATTTTGAATTGATAATCAGGCTCGTTTATATGCGTTGTAACTTCATGTTGTGATTTGCATTGACCATTGGTTGGATTTGAGCATGCAGGGGACGGGATATGGGGCAGATCCACTGTGGCAGGCAGCTGCTGGTAGGCTAATGGGAATTGCGTTCAGGTGTGCGCTCCGTCAGACGGTACCAAACTCAACTTCAATGGAAACGCCTACAAGTGGCAATTGTACATTGTCGAAGTTGTAGAAATATCGCAATTATTTTGCAAAAAACTGTAATGGAAACACAGCTAGTGCCATATGTAGCTAGTACAATGGAATGTTTACTTCCCAGTCGCTCCTGTAGTACTAGTAGAGGTAATCTATGTTGAGACTAGAGTCTGCAGTACAAACTCTCAACATACATTCTAAACTTCTAAACTGAAAATTTCATGACAATGCGTTAGTGTAGACATTGTGCAGTGTGTGTGTGTGTGTTACCTGCCACGGACACTCTCCTGGTGGACAGTGGTTCCCTCCCACCAGCCTGGTCTGACCCTGGACCGTCTGGTTTCTGTCTGCTCCCTCTGGAGCCAGCTGACCACAGGGGAACTGCACTGCAGGAGGCACATCACATTATTATTAATTCATTAAATGGATGTTGTGATTTCTAGGCCCGCAATGGCCTCTTTATTAGGGTTTGTCTGCTCATTCTGTCACGGATATTTAAAAAAGATACAATCATTTCCTAATCAAACTGTGTGTTTTTATGCAAATAACCACTATAGATGATAATAACAAGCGGTTCATTCTGCTGCTGCTGTTGTTTTGGTAAAAGTAATGCAAAAGTAGTGTAATATGTAACGAGTTACTCTACACAGACAGTAATATTGTAAAGTAACATATTACTTTCAAATGAAAGTAACTAGTAATATGTAGTATATTACATTTTGAAAGTAACATGCCCAAAACTGGTGACACCATATAAATAGTTACTGCACTGGCTGGCTGAAGCCCTCACATAACTCGGGACACCTTTTCAGACCCTCCTGGAGAGAAGAGACTAATGTCGTTAGCGACAAGTCTGGGGATTTCTTTCTGCCCATGGGACTAACATTACCAGCAGCAGTAAGCCAGGCAATGACAATAGCTGAGTACTATGTGCTTTTATCACAGCTAAGTCCGATAGCATCAATGCTAACTATATCAATGCTAGCGGACCTTATAGCTATGGTATTAGCATTGATGCTAGCGGACTTTTAGCTGTGATAATAAAACCACATTTCCAGAGATGGCAGTGACAACAGAATACACACAGGCTTAGGTAAGGGTCTTACCTACATGTGTATGAGGGGGGATTGTGTTCACAACATGTAGCCTAACTAACGTTACTTGCTGGTCTAACCAGAGAGAGATGATGACACCGACTACCGCGGCAAGCCTAGAAAACAGCATAAACCGATATGCTTTATCGGATAAAGGCCATTATCAGTTAATGAGAAATGTTATTCTACTGCATGTAGTATACTGACTGTATGCAAGTACCTCATACAACCCCACATCAAAAAACTGAGCTATCCCTTTAATTGGTTATTATAAATTAATTAATAATACTAGCATTATTATCATCATATAGATCAGAATCAGAATCAGAATCACTTTTATTGCCACAGTATGCAAGTTACATACGAGGAATTTGTGTACGCAGTGTAGCAGTCAGGTCAATATACAGAGATAAAGAAGTAGGAAAGATAACTAAAAGACAATCACAACGTTGCAAGTGCAATCAAATCGAGTATACAATATGTACATGAGTAGAGGAGTGTTCCGTGGATAATAAATATGAATTTACGTTATGAGATTTACAGACTGAGTTAAATAGGCGTTAAATAGGCAGTGAATTTACATGAATTTACAGTCCCAGTTAAACAGGCATTCAATTAGATATGAGTTACAGTTTTATGGGGGGAAGGGGGGCTCATATCAGTGGGGGAGGGGGGGGGGTGTTCAGCTGAGTTCAGGAGGAGGTAGTGGGTTGGTGGGGGATGTTGGTGAGGTCCTTGGTGGAAGGGGTTTCCGGGCCTTGTTGGTGAGGCTGATGGTGGTTGGGGAGAAGCTGTTCTTGTGGCGAGTGTCTTGGAGTGGCTGCGGCCCTAATTTCACTGCATTTTACCTGTAATGTGTATGTAACAATAAAACCTTGAACTTGAACTTGAGTGGTTCTGGTCTTGTCAGACCTCAGTCTCTTGCCGTGGGGAAGTGTCTTGATGAGTTTGTGGCCAGGGTGGGAATGGTCGGCCATGATCTTGTGAGACCGCTTCAGTGTCCTGGCTGCATGCAGGTCCTGGAGGGATGGCAGGTTGCATCCGATTATCTTCTCAGCACAGCAGATGAGATGCGCTGCAGTCTGTTAAGGTCCTTGAGAGTGGCAGGAGCATACCAGACGGAGATGGAGGAGCTGAGGATGGACTCAACAATGGAGGTGTAGAAGTGCACCATTTGGCACTTTGAATTTCTTCAGCTGATAGATAGATAGATAGATAGATAGATAGATAGATAGATAGATAGATAGATAGATAGATAGATAGATAGATAGATAGATAGATAGATAGATAGATAGATACGGTAGATAGATAGATTTGTTACCCTGCGTGACACATGCTCGGCCGTCCTCTCCCAGCGTGTATCCGTCAGCACAGGAGCAGGTGCGTCTGGGTCCAGAGCCGTCACAGAAGTGCTCACAGCCTCCATTCTGATACAGACACTTCAGAGAGTCTTCAAACACTGAGGAAGCAGACCAGAGCTTTATCAACTTTATTACGCTAGATGTTTTTCATGTGATATGTTACTGGTCACGTTTGGAGGGTTTCCTCAAACACTGAACCAGGGAACTGTGCTATAAAATTTAAGTTGCTACAATATCAGCAAGCAGCACATAAGGAAAGTGACTTGGTATAGTTGGTGCACAAGTTACATACGATAAACACAGTAAATAGAAATAAATTTACAACATAGTTGCGACGCCAAAGGCCAGATGGCCTTGCCCCTAAAATGATGAAATTCCCACCGTGATCAATCAATGAGATTAGTTATGACTCCAGAACATTTCATACATGATATTTCCCCTCCTTGCTCTGTCCTGAAAGCCTCTATCCTCTCCTAACTCCTGTTAGGTAACTGTTAGGTCATGTGTGCTAACTTACTTGCCTTTAAATTCCTCTGACTTTGTCTTTTACCTGTTTGACAGTATTTGCCCTCGAACCCCTCTGGACACTGACAGAGGTACGAGCTCTCCATGTAGATACAAGTCCCGTTGTTATGACACGGGTTCACCAGACAGGGGTCACGACCTAAAAATACATAAATAAATAAATAAATAAATAAATAAATAAATAAATAAATAAATAAATAAATAAATAAATAAATAACAACAACAACAACAACAACAATAATAATAAAAATAATAATAAATTGTATTACTTTGTATCTATCTCTTTTGTACAACAAAGTTTCAAGTTGATTCTACCCAGGTCTATCCTTTAAAATGTAAATTCTGAACAAAGGAAACGGAAACAAAGATTACACCATGAAAGAAGAAACCGGGTGAGATAGAAAATGGCCGAGTCACTGCTTAGCTGTTTGCTCTACAGAGTCTGCTAAAATCATCCTGATCATCTGACCTCAGAGACGTAGAGAGAAAGCAGAGTGTGAGGTCACGTGATCATGGTGGTTTTGCAACAGCAGAAGAGTAGAAATCTATAGATGGTTTTAACTTGACAACATAAACATTCTAAATAGTCCCTAGCCTACTTCCTGTTGCAGTGTATGTAGCTGACAGGAAATATGCTAGGTTTCAAATGACTAGGAATCTTGCATGTTAAGCGACATCACAGACAGACACCACTTAGCCAATTGTAACTTATTGCTCATTTCCACCACATATAACAGCACAGTACAGCTCTACTCTACCTGGCCTTACTCGTCTCTACTTGATATAGACTCTGCTTCCATAGCAAGTTTACTCGCCTCCGCCCACACCTGGTCGTCATAGCGACCGCATATCTGCCCTCCGCCCATAGCCGAAGTAGGCTATAACGTATAACGTTAAAATTAAATCCATACACGGAACTTTTAAACTGGTTATGGAATACTGGTGCCTCTAAATGACCTACAGTGTACATGGGCAAATGTGACAATCGGCCAGGAGAATGGATATCACTTTGTTGACTCAAACTCACATGCATGCGCTGCGCGGGGGACGGGAGTCACGCTACGGGGAGCAGGGAAGCCACTACCCTGGCGGCAACTCACCAGGCAAGACCGCGGCTTCGCTAAACCCCCGCCTCCGGCCTAGCAGAGCCGACGTAGCACACAACTACAAGGGCTTCCTGAGGAGCGGACTTTTTCTCTCTCAAAACAATTGAAAACCACCGTCATGTTAAAGCTGAGCAAGGAGATCGATTTTATTTCACAAGAGCCAAAGGCAGCAACACAAAAGACTGATGGAAATAACAGAAAAGGTAAGCCCCACTAAACTGGTATCCAGCATTGACAGTAGATACAATAAACCCAATTCTGCCTGACCAATCTGTCGTCTGCAGTGTTTTCACATCACCGTATGGTACCGGCTGGAACCTCAACAAAGCAGGGACCAAAACTAGCACGACTCAACCCGGGCTGTCCAGGTTTTAGATCAGTGGAATGAGACAAAAAAGTCCTCTGGTCTTGTTCCGCCTGCTCTAAAGACTGCAAGAGTCAAGCCTCTGCTTAAGAAACCCTCCCTTGACCCTACTGCTATTCACAACTACAGACCTGTCTCTCTTCTCTCATTCCTTTCCAAAACCCTCGAACGAGCAGCGTCCAAAAAACTTTCTCTCTATCTCTCCCAAAATGACCTCCTGGACCCTCTGCAGTCCGGTTTCAAGGCCTCTCACTCCACTGAGACAGCTCTTCTTGCTGTCACAGAGGCCCTTCACACTGCTAAGGCCTCATCCCTCTCTTCTGTTCTTGTCCTCCTTGACCTGTCTGCTGCCTTCGATACAGTCAACCACCAAATCCTTCTTTCCACTCTGTCTGACCTCGGCATTTCAGGTTCTGCACTCTGCACTCTCCTGGTTTGCTTCCTACCTCTCGAACCGCTCATACCAGGTCTCATGGAGAGGGTCCCTCTCCAGATCCTGTCCTTTTACCACCGGTGTCCCTCAGGGCTCAGTCCTGGCCCCCTTACTTTTCCTTCTCTATATCAGATCTCTTACCTATGTGATCTCTTCTCATGGCTTTTCTTATCACTGCTATGCTGATGACACCCAGCTTTTCCTTTCCTTCCCCCCCTCCGACACTCAAATCGAGGCTCGCATCTCTGCATGCCTCAAAGACATTGGCGACTGGATGTCTGCCCACCACCTCAAGCTCAACCTTGGTAAGACAGAGCTACTCTTCCTCCCAGGAAAAGACTGCCCTCTCGCAGATCTCTCCATCTCCATTGACAACACCACTGTACTTCCCTCCCAAACAGCTAAGAACCTTGGGGTGATCCTTGACAACCAGCTGTCTTGCTCTGCCAACATAGCTGCTACAGCACACTCCTGTAGGTTCTCTCTCTACAACATCCGCAAAATCCGTCCCTTTCTCACAAGAGAAGCGACTCAACTCCTGGTCCAGTTTCTTGTCTCCTCCCGCCTGGACTACTGCAACGTGCTCCTGGCCGGCCTACCTGCCACCGACATCCGACCGCTTCAGCTCATTCAGAACGCTGCAGCCCGTCTGGTATTCAACCAACCCAAATTCTCTCACGTCACTCCCCTCTTCCAGGAGCTCCACTGGCTTCCCATCTCGGCCCGCATCAAATTCAAGACACTGGTACTGGCCTACAGGGCAGTACACCAGTCAGCTTCCCTGTACCTGCAATCCATGGTCAGGTTCCAAACCTCTCAGCGCTCCCTTCGCTCCTCCACCAGTGCAGGTCGCCTCGCCCCTCCTTCGCTACGGGGGCTCAAAAGTCGCTCATCCCGATCTCGACTCTTCTCGTCCCTGGCACCTCAATGGTGGAACGAGCTTCCACCTTCGGTCAGGACAGCTGAATCACTGCCGATCTTTCGGAAAAGACTAAAGACACACCTTTTCAGGCTCCATCTGGGCCCTTCTTGATCTAACTTCGTTCTCTCTCTTTCCTTATTAAAAAAAAAAAAAAAAAAAAAAAAAAACCTTGTACCACTAACCTAAACTTGTACCACTGTTCCTTCAGAAGTTGTAGTTGTCATAGACTGTGCTCCATAGTTGATTGCTCTATTGCTGACGAAAAATGTGTTATTGTAAGTCGCTTTGGATAAAAGCGTCTGCCAAATGACGTAATGTAATGTAATGTAAAATGTAATGTAATGAGACGAGCTGAGCGGGGCAGCGCTGATACCAGCGGTGGAAATGGGCCATAAGAGAAGAAGTGATTACAGTGATTTTACAACAGCGTGCCTCTTAGCTGTTGTAAAATCACTGTAAACCACAGCCTCACACAATTCCGTGAAAACCACCTATATGATTTGATTAGTGTTTCCAATGATCACAAGAAGCAAAGGGCTGCTGGCTGAATTAAGCTGATCAATATCAGTGTTCAATGTCACATGTCACATGTTTGTCATGAAAATACACACACTTTGCCAACTATAGTTCCACATTTTTAACAGCATCATATTGGTTAAATGTTTGTGATTCATAATAGCATTGATTTATGTCATGTTATGACTAACAAACTGGACAGTGTTTTCTATTCAGAGTATTAGTCAAAAGATATTTTTTCAGGTATTGTTATTACTCACGATTGTACGTCAGCCAGAATTGTTTCTGCAAAAGCAAAATGTATTAAGAGTTATATCACCTGCAAGCATGTCTTTATGTTTAAGTTAAATGTTTCAGGATATCTTAAAGGACCAAACAGATTTGGTATTTTGTCCCATTGGCGAGAAGATCGACACCCAAATCATCTCTGTGTCTCTGGTCGTTAGTGCTGTTTGGTGAGCATGCTATTTAGCATACAGCATGTTAGTAATTGTAGGCAACTAGCGTTAAGCTAAAATTGGGAAAATATGTTTATTTTAATGCCAGGCCTGTTTAGACGATTGGTAAAAGACAAATTTGACAAAAAGAAAATGTAGTCTCCCTTCCCAATGAGACTCTGAGTAATGTTAGCCAGACAGTTAAAATTTTAGCGCTACTATTCCAGAAGTTTTGAAATTACATAATAAAAACCAATACCAACTTTGGACAAACCCGATGCCAATTGCCTACGATTACTTAACTGTTACTGCTAGAGCGTTAGCAGGCTAACAGAGCAATCTACACAGGGGATGGGGGGGGGGGGGGGTTGTGAATGGGAATAAATGAGGCCAATGCAGAACTGTCAAAAACTGCAGTTCCTCGAATGTCCACTGCTGGCTCCAAAAGGGAGTCATTCCCCATAGTCCCCTATGTTAAAATGCCCGACTTACAGCAGAAATAAACATGCTGACATTCTGTTAAAAAAAAGTGTTGGTCTCTATAGCTAATTTCACCTTTCATGACAACTGTAAAGGGGGGTGAACTTTTATCTAACTCATCCATTTAGATGAGGTGTGATTGGGCGTGAATGGCAGGTCACCTGTCCAGTGATCAGGCAGCTCCCCGAATGACGGACCAACAGGCGGAGCTGCTGCTCTGGGAAACCCCTGATGTTGTGTGAGCTGCACGAGAAGAACCAAGATGGCAGCAGCCAAAATGCCAAACTGGAGACTTCAAAACGGGAGTCCACAAACCAATGGGTGACGTCCCGACTCACGATGGCTATGTCCATCTCTTTTACAGTCTGGATCTACCAGAGACACAGAGATGATGTCCATCTCTTTTACAGTCTGGATCTACCAGAGACCTACAGATGATTTTGGTGTCGATCATCTCATCACATGCTGGTGACCAGACCAATGGGCCAAAAATAACAAAATGTATCGTCGTCTGTTAAGCTCAGGCTAAAGTTGAGTGCAGAAGGCAACAGCTGACCGTCTGGGCATCGTCCTCGAACACCTCGCGGGCCTCCTCGTAGTCACAGATCTCCTCCACGCATTCTCTCTCCAGATTCCCCGGCTTCAGCTCCTCCAGGAAGCCCGTGTTAGCTCGCCTGGATCTGTGCAGCACCGCATGGGCATCCTGCTTCTGCACAAACACTGACAACACGGACCCAAGCTTTAGTCATAAACACTGACAACAAGGACCTAACCTTTACTGATAAACACTGACAACAAGGACCCAACCTTTACTGATAAACACTGACAACAAGGACCCAACCTTTACTGTCTGTGATAGATCTCACAGTGCTCAAAAAAAGAAAAACATTGCCAGACAGACTCACAACTGAGCTTGAATGAAAACTAAGAAGCTACCCTTTAAAATGTCATCCAACATGTTCTCATAAAACATGACTAGGTCCTAAAAATGAACCTAAAATAGTATGCATCTACAATACAATTTATTGTACAGGGTTCATGAATTGATTACTGTGACAAAGCTACCATTCAGCAATATCTGTCATACCGAAATATCATCTATAGACATATACCGTTTCAATAATCTTGATTATAATTTGCCACCTTGAGTGGTACTCACAAGTGAAATGTTGATGGACTACTAGAGCAGTGGTTCTCAAATGGGGGTCCGTGGCACTTTGCCAGGGGGTCCGCGAAAAGTTTTCAGGTTTTTTTGGGTTTATTTTTTATTTTTTTTTTATTAAAAAATAAAATGCTACATGTTACTTATTCCTTCTCAAACTACTTCCTACATGGTGCTAGTCTATCAAAATATCTTGGCTGTCATTGATTGTGTTGCATAGTGGTTTTCTGTACTGTTGACAAATTGTGATATTGTAAGTTGCTTTGGACAAAACAAAAGCGTCTGCTAAATGACGTAATGTAAATGTAATGTAATAAAAAAAAATATATATATATTTTTTTTTGCAAAATCTTCATAGTTCAACGAAAATAAATTTTATGCTTTCAATCTAAAATGGTTCATGGATTACATTCTAATAACAAACCTATCAAATTAAAAGTCAAGCACATTACCGTGGAAACAATTAAGCTTAGCCCAAAATCACAAATCAGAATGAGGGGGTCCACGGTATATTTTCTATCTTGTAAGGGGTCCTTGGCTGAAAAACATTTGAGAACCTCTGTACTAGAGCACTTACTGAGCTTTTCACTTATTTCATACTGCAGATATTCCACATACAGTACACTAGTCATTTTGCACATCACAATGCTGTTCATTATTTTTTCAAACTTTGAACTGAAAATTGTTGTATTTTCCAGTTGCATTATGTTTTACTTGTTACACCTAATTTTTATTTGATATCCTACTATTATTTGCAGGTGTAACCACATAGATAAATGTAAGTAAGCGCAATTTCGCAAGCTGCGACCACGTGCAAATTTCCGATATGCAGGATGACACCCTGCTCTGCCTCTGCCACTCTGTATTTCAAAATACCCCCCACACGCCCCTTTTCCCAATTCACATGAACATAAATACACACCTTCACACACACACACACACACACACACACACACACACACACACACACACACACACACACACACACACACACACACACACACACACACACACACCTCCGGCAAACCCCCCAAAAATGCATTTATATCCATTATATTTGAGACAGAATCAGAGTGAGGTCATAGGCCTACCAGCAGCAGAGACGATGGATGTTAAAAGCAAGAGGTAGCAGCAGGTCTTGAGCAGCATGGTGGAAGAGCAGGCACAGACAGGCAGAGAGCTCTCTGGCTTCTAGTCTGGAGGGAGAAGCTTTTTCACGCAGGCAGCTCAGAGCCAGGCCCGTCCTGATTGGCTAACACCCCAGCATGCAGAGGGTCAAAAGGTCATCTGAGTCTGGACTACATTGTCTTTTCCAAAATAAGCTAATCAGAGGTCCTATAGGTGTCGTCTCGGCCATGAGAGCCATCTTGGGATGACGTCACCCGCTGGGTGACATGGGAGCAGTAGACCAAAAGTTTGAGTTCTGTCACACCAATTTCGTTTGATCACATCGATAAATAGGCAGATGAATGTGTACAGGATTTTAAAAAAAGGGCTACAGCAACTGGATCGGGTGTTATATCCATGATATTCAAGGAAGCGCAGGCGATGGTCTAAATTGTAAACTGCACTACACCCTCGCACCACTGAGCACCGAACCGATACATCCCAGTGAGCATTTTTCGGTTGAAAAGACGTTTAAAAAACGTTTAGGGTCAACATTGAAAAAACGTGCAAGGAAGGTTTGAAAGTGAAAGTTTTTTCACCCACTATTTGCAGACGTTTACTGAACGTTCAGATTTAGACCATACTTCACCAGGATCTTAAATTAAAAATTCAGCAGCGCACACGGGATTTGAAGCCTGTTCTCCCACGTTCAAGCCACTGCGCTCTATGTCCTGAGCTATACATTTTCTTATACTATAGAGAGAGCCGGGCACATATATACTCTATCTCGCCCACAACGTAGACTACACAATTGTCAACGATCGGGAGGACAAGTTATTTTATGTGATGCGTACGAGACTATCATATTATGTAACAGACTAAAATGATGTTGTGTGTGTGTGCATCTATAGTCTGTAGGCTGTATGGCTTCAGAGGTTAACTTAATTTAACACCAGTACACAGAGCCTCGTATACAGTATGTTACAATAACATAGCGTGCCCAGAGCACCTCGTTCCGCACTTGGTGCAGACCGGTGCAGACTTGCTTTGGTCAGTCAGTCACAGCTAGTATAGTACTTGCGTATGCGCATTGCTGCAGGAACTGAATTCATTATTTTATAGTATTGCGCTAAACTATTAACCATAGTTGTGTCCTGGAAGCTTTTTGCTGGCACCACATAGCCTATATAGTCCCATATTTTTGATATTTCATGTGACATAAAATGCGTTGAAATGTAGTTTTCGTGTAGACCAGATTTCAGCTCTCAGTTACACAATAAAATGGACAAATGCCAATTCACACACTATCAATATTGTCTCTATTCCAAACTACAACAAATGTTTTAACAATATGATGAACCAAATTGTGTTTTTTTACACGTTGACGTTGTAACCGCATTTTAGCCGGTTGAAAAGAGGGTGAAATTAGGTCTTAGACGTTCAAACCCAATATCACCCAGATTTAAACTAAAAATCAACGTTGAAAAAATGTTTTGTGCTCGCTGGGATCTGACGCTGTGGTGCAGTTGAACCCGAAATGACACAGTCAAAGAAGGCTGTGTTTGAGCTCACCACTGTCATGCTAACCTAGCTAGCGAAGGTGCTAATGCTAGCGTCAATGTTAGCGCTAGGCTACTAAAGTTGTCAGAGGTGTCACCTCCGACACAATATTGTTATCCAAGATTTTGATGCCATGGTATTCCCAAATATTGCGTAGTTTCACATGTATTCACATGCCAGTGCCTAAGTTTAAGCTCAAAGACAGCCTTCTTCGACTGTGTCATTTCGGGTTCAACTGCTCCACAGCGCCAGATGTATCGGTTCGGTGCTCAGTGGTGCGAGGGTGTAGTGCAGTTTAGTCTAAATTGTTTGTTTATTAACTGGCCCCTGGCCTTCTATCATTTCATGAAAGTGGCCCCCGGGCAAAGCAAGTTGAGTATCCTTGATCTGCTGCACTTCCTTGAATATCGTGGATATAACACACGATCCAGTTGCTGTAGCCCTTTTTTTTGTATCCTGTACACATTCATCTGCCTATTTATCGATGTTATCAAACGGAATTGGTGTGACAGAACTCAAACTTTTGGTCTACTGCTCCCATGTTCAGACAGGGGTTTGGGTGAGACAGGGCGGACTGGGAAAATAATCAGGCCGGGCATTAGATACAGTACCAAGCAGGCCAGGCCGATACGGGCCGACGCGCGTGCCGGTGTCCGAAGGGCGGCGTCGAAAAATTTGGGCCGTTTGAAGCCCAATTTGGGCCATTTGAAGCCAGATTTTGGCCGTTTGAAGCCCAATTTGGGTCGTTTGAAGCATGATTTGGGCCGTTTGAAGCCCAATTTGGGCCGTTTGAAGCCAGATTTGGGCCGTTTGAAACCCAATTTGGGCCGAGTCCAATTTTACAATGAGATGCACCGACTTTAACCCTGAATAAAGTAATAAAACCACTAGTATTTTTTTTTTTGCAGGCCAGGCCAGGCCAGGCCACCGGGCATTTGCCCGACGTGCCCGATTATGCAGTCCGCGCCTGGAGAGTCTTGTTGCGTTCCCAACCAGCGGGTGATGTCATCCCAAGATGGCCGCACTGTGAATAAGGTCCATTGGTCTGTGATCGGCAAGCTGCGCGATCACTGAACAGGCGACCTGTCAATCACGCCCAAAACATAGTATTTTCTATCGTCTATTTTACTCTAAACAAGTGAGTTATATAAAAAAAATCATCCCGTGTACAGTTGTTATGAAAGGTGAAATTATCTATAGATCCAGGCTGTAAACATGTTCAATCCTGTTGTAAAGTCGGGCATTTTAACATGGGGTGCACGGGGACGACTCCCTTTTGGGTCCAGCCTCAAGTGGCCATTCAAGGAATTACAGCTTTCAGGATCACTTCCGTGGCTTCCTCTTCCAAAGCCCACTGCTCCAAACCCAGGCATGTTTAAAGACCCTCTCCATTGTATTTTGTAATTTTTAAGAGACTTCATGTTTCTGAGTCATGGCCTGAGAGTGTTGATTAGCCACACTGTTTGCCAAATATTTGCCAAATACGGTAACTTATTTTTTGTGCTCAAGTGCAAAACACACACACACACACACACACACACACACGCGTGCGCGCACACACACGTGCACACACACACACACACACACACACACACACACACACACACACACACACACACACACACACACACACACACACACACACACACACACACACACACACACACACACACACAGAGTTATTTATTTTCTGTTAGAGCTATTAACTAAATGCATGGATCCTTCCACACAGGCAGGGCAGAAAGTCTTACATATAGAACTCAGTAACACATAAGGCAGGCAGGACTTTTAGATTTTTATTTCAAAAGGCTTGCTGAACACATAATAGTCTATTTATAATATTTTCCAGCTAATATTAAGGCCTAATGAGCAGGAGAACATGAATATGACCAGAAATAACAAACAAAACAGGACCAAAAATAAACAAAAAAGGGCATTCAGGGGATGTATGGCTTTCCTAGGTATATTGACAATAAGGGGGTTTCTGAGCAATTTCCAGAACCCAATCGCCAAAAACAAAAAATCTTACAGAAATTTCCAAATGTCATTTAGAAGTTTTTGATAGCAAATCACAGCAGAATACATGAAACTGGAATCCCCCCCCCATGCCAATAGATAAAAATAAAAATCTCCTGAATAGATATTGATAATGAAAAAACATGGTAAAGATGAGGACCGACTATGATAGATATTGATAAATTATTAGTCATAGCGGTAGGAAGGTAACTTAACTACTTTTTGCAGTAACTAGTAATCTAACTAATTACCTTTTCAGATTGAGTAACTCAATTACGTTACTGAAACAGTAACTGGGCTAGTTACTAGTTACTTCAGGACATGAAAATAACAGACAACTTATCCGGTTTATGATCCTTAGACTATAGGGAGAGAAGCCGCCTCCCTCCCTTGGAAAAAATGCTCCACACACTGCAGCTGCAGCCAGAGCCCCAGAGGCTAATGACCTTGAGTAAGCTATAAGCACCAGAGGCTAATGATGACCTTGAGTAGGCTATAAGCCTCCCCTATAAGTGAATGTTCAAGTATCCCATGGAGATACAACGATAGATACAATTTGAGAGTATGTCTTGACCCACACTGTGCCACAGCCAGTTTCTGTTGCTTAGATAGCTAAAATCAGATAACTGTTCTGACCATCTGAAGTCCTTTGTTCAAGTAACACTATTCATATATCTTCCAGGTCGAATTTCCCAAATGTAAATTCATATTTAATGCCTATTTAACTTGGCCTGTAAATTCCCATTTAATGCCTATGTGGTATATCAGCTGCCCACTGCCTATCATAATTAGTGATACTATCTTATAGTATATTGTAGTTGTCTTTTATTCTTAAATATTAAGTTAGGATGTATGAAGAACAGATTAGTACTGGCTTTTAACTGACTAGGAGCAGAGAGAAGAAAGGGGAGACAGTCCGGCTCCCTGAGACTAGCAGATGAGGGGAAGAAAGTAATAAAATGCAGGGACACTTAAAGTTAGAACAAAAGACTTGATTGCTAAGAGGGTGTAGGTCACACATTTTACACACAGAACTGTAGGAAGGGAGAGGCACACACACACAAAAACAGCAGCTGTATTGTCTTAAGGGCAGAGAGGAGCAGAAGAGGGGGCTCTGGGCAAGGAACTTGAAAGGTTAGAGAAAGGGGGGTCTTTGGGGGGAGAAAGGTCCTGAATGTGATAGGCAAATGTTCAACTTTTGTTAAGGCAAGGTTCAAAGGAGGAGACAAGATGCAAGGTGAGATAATGGCAGGAAGAGAAACAAAGGGACTTACACACTGAAACACACGGGGAGCAAACACACACACATTTTCCAGTAAACTTTTGATTGGACAGAGGGAGAGAAAGGAGAGCCGTGAGTGGTCAGAATAGAAGGGAAAGGTGGAGTCAGATAGGAGGGGCTAAAGAAAGTGAGAGGTTATTTAACTCAGCGCAGAGCATGAAAGGCTAGAGCTTAACCTGACTTTTTTTAGATTTTTAGAGATTCTCCTCTTAGGCTTTTCTAAAACTCTCTCAAGACTTAGTTTATTTTTCTCTCGGTGATTACCTGCTAGAAGTCACCTTGTCCTTTTGTATGTTGAAGTTTTCATTTGAATAAACCCTGTTCGATTGAGACCTGAAAACATCTGCCTCCGCCTGCTTCTTCTTCATGATTTTTTGAGATACTGCCCACACATCGACCTGCCTGGAGACGACAAGTGGCGACCCCGCGTGATTGATTGGGACTCCGGCCGAGGAACCAGCCAAGTGCAGGCCGCAAAGCTGCTTCTTGCGGTAAGTGAGTCCTATTCAAAAATGAGCACGCAGGTGTTGTGTGGGGGTTTGTTGCAAAATATGTTTAAGAGGCTAACAGAGATAAGGACGACAGTTTCGCCCAATAATATTGCTGTGTGCGCGTTTTGGCTATGGCGAAACTGTATGGTAAAATTGTCTGACTGTCCGTGGCGAGGCCAGGAGAAGCAGGCTCTGTATGATAAGCACACATTATACTAGGGCAACAGTTAATGGACCAGCCTCCGTCTTCCAAACGGAGTAGGGCCTATTAATTGGCATGGTTTATGGATCTATATTCTGATCAAATAATGGCTATATAAATTATGCGCGTCCGAAGCCCCGTTGGTTGCCTATAGGAGATAGTTAAAATGTGTGTAGTTATTTGGAAAGGCAACTGAGATAACGCAGATTTTAAATAGGTTGATCACACAAACCATTTGGGAAATGCGTGTGTAGTTTTGATAAATTAAGAGCTAAAAGAGTGTATTTGGCACTCACTGATTAGAAGTCACACGAAAGAAATAGTTTAGATTATGGTGTTTACAAATAGGTTGAAAATGCGCGTTGGTGATGTGTTGCTGTGTGATGTTGTTTATATTGTTAAATGTAAGTGTTCGTAACCCGGCCGGGGGTTGTGTGTGAGAGTGATATATTTAGAATTATAAATATATATTAGTGTGTTGGCTTGTTTTTGTTACCTTTCTTTGTTCAGCCTGTGGCGATAACGTTGTTGTAAAGTGATTGAAATAATAATAAACTACATTATCTTTTGGGTCAGATATTGGCGATATTTGTCACATTAAGGAGGAGAGATAAAATAAAATATTAGTATGGTTTAATATGAATGAAAAATATGTTTGAATGAATGGTTTTTTCGGAGTGCATCATTGAATGATTGTCCGGGTGGAAAATGAAGGCCTTTCCTTTGTTCCGTGGGTTGAATGTGAGTGTGAAACTGAGGAGAATAAGAGTGTTGGTGTTCCTGTTGGATTTCAGAGTAAATGTGGGAGATTTGTTAAAATATATGTTTGAATGGTGAGTGAGTGTGTGTAGTGTTAGGGTGACCGGAAGTGATTGGTTGGAGAGACTGGAGTGAAATGGCTAAGTTTTGCGTAAGGTATGACTGGGGGTTGAGCTTGCTGCTTGTGATGAAATGTGAAGCTGCGTTTGAAAGGGGAATTTTAGATCGAAGTTGTGTGGCTGTGTGGTTGTTTTATCAATAAGTGAGTGTGTGTGGTGTGTGTTTGCAAAAGTTTGGTTATGGCTTAAGATGTGGGAGTGTTATGTTGCTAGTGAGCCTACATTTCCCAAGCGGCTTTGCGGTAACGTATGGGAGAAACGGGAAGCCGCGTGGGACATTTTTCAGGAAAAACGCGAATGTGAAAGTGTGGTTGGGAAAATGGCGACGGAATGGTTGTAGTGTGGTGATCTTTTTGTGGGCACTTGAAGAATGGATGTTGTCGTGAGGAGCTTCTGGACTGAGTGTGTGTGGATGTAGAGATTGCAAGTGTGTATATTAGGAGGCGGAGTTAAGATTGTCGGCTGTTGTGGGAGGTTGGCTCAAGCGCCAGCTGGCATGGCACGTAAGCATGTAGCATTAACGCGTCAATGTGGCTAGCTCATAGCATGCTAAGGTTAGCAGCTAACTATTGCTAGCAAGGCTCTCATGTGGCCTAGTGAATACATTGAGTTAACTATAAACTGGTTTTGGTTTGAAAAGGCATTCATTGGTGGTTAATATTGTGACTATTTACAGCGCTATAATGTGTGCTTGCTGGCTGTTTGGGGGATGAGAGCTGAATATGAACGATACGTGAATGAGTGAATGAGTGAATTGACGTTAACATGGAACATGCCTGGTGCATCAGTACAACGCTGTTGTGAGGCGTATAATTAAATCATTTTGATGACATTATTTGGTTGGTTTAAGTTGGGTATACGGATAAGCAAGAGTTTATTCACAGTAAAGCTACAAGTAAAATAGAGGGATATACAGTGATGGATCATTATGGTGATTGATATTAATACGAATTAATATGAACCTATTCATTAAAAATAAGACATGGGAATTAGATCCGGACTAATTTTAAGTGTGTTTTTACAGTATTGTAACGTATCCGGTATCTCATGAGGCAGAGGCTTCTTGATGGTACAAGGGTCTTTATTCACAGTTAGTTATATTACAACTCTCAGCGGTTGTCATGCTCAAAGCTAGCAGCTTTCCCTTCGAGTAGTGTGTGAAGACTGACGCGCATGCTCAGTTCACTCCGGAAGTATCCCCACAGCATAGTGTTCCCCAATAAAGCACTCCCACACATCAGTTCATATCTGCAGTCAAGACACTACCAATGCTCACCCCTGTATGTGTACTGCTGATTCGCTACAGTATTATATTACTATTTCTCTTTTTGTAATGATAATAGCTATAGACCCCTTATACAGCCGGTCAACATTGAGCTGCGCGCATCGTAAAAAACCCATCAGTCTAGCTTTGATGAGACATTGGGAACTGTGTGAAAGCCCCGCTGTCAGGTCTGCCCTGTGTTCATCTGAAACACATAGTTATAGTTTAGTTTAAAATACAGTTGTCTGCTTACTACCACAGCTTATCGCCTAGTGATAAGCAATGATATGCATTGAAATTAATGTTGTTTGATGGGATATGTCTTACAGACGCATACGCACTGGCGCTGTCAATTGGCCAAGCCTATGGCCAGCCATACATATCGTACATTCCTTTAGAACTGGGGATAGCGTAGATAATTATTTTGTAACTTGCAAAGAGATATTGTTATGTTGATAATGCACACAACTCAATAAAGACATTATTTAATGTTACTTGGTTGTTAACTAACCGAGCGATGTGGCTGCAGCCTACTATAGTTTGCCTGATATGAAATGAGAGAGCACTGCAAAGTTGGGCATTTTTAACGATTTTCTCTTTCGGCTTGCAACCAAAGACATTTACGGTTAGCATTAAAAGCAGTATGAGTTGACGGGATTCGGTAAAACTTTAGTCCTTGCTTTGCAGATATTGTACAGACTGTTCAGTGTTGTGTTGTGTTCTATTGCATGTGTGCGAGGCTGTGTATGTTCTCTCGAGTTGCGTAGAACAGGATATGAGGGGAGAATTAGGTAAATTATAATGTTACAGCCTGGTTCGATCGTTTATTATTTTATTAACTAAGTGTGAATAGGCGGATCCGAATACTCTCCTACAATAGCTTTCCGATTTTGGCATCCCACTGTACAACACGAAGACAAATCTAGCTCGAATAGTTTTCGGGCGACTGGAAAACTACTTGACAGGGCTGCGCGGAGTCTGTTTTTTTTGCCTCCGTTTTGCGCATCTGACGCTACTTGTTGTCATTGTGACATAGGCATATAATTGGTCTGTAGATAATGGGCTTATATTTTTGTCTATTTTTGTAGTGTTAAATGGTTAAATTCTGAATACTTTTTCAAGGTGAATATTTCAAAAACTAAACAAAAACAATTTAGCACGATTATAATGCAAGCTTGGGTTACGTGGAGCATTGCTGTATCTGGCTGTGTGTGTGAGAATGGAAGCTTGGGTTTAGATAGGTGATTGTGGTATATCCAGTGTAACAGCGCCATCTTCTGGGTAAAATGAATAGTGTATCACATAGAAATGTACTCACAACAGACGCGTCTTATAAGGATGCACATTTGCATGTTACATGTTAGCACTAACAATAATTAGATTAAATAGCGATAAAGGAAATGCAATAAAATATAAATAATTAATTATAATTATAAATAGAGGTAACCTAGAGATTGATGGGATGAAGGCGGTGGATTAGATTAAGTCTTTTAATGATTTTAGATTAAATGGTTGATATGTAATGGAGTTTAAAAGAGGTTTGGTTATTTGCATGATTGTGTAAATACATTTAGGATGTTTGGGTGGATCTGACTTTCTATTTGAATGATTTTTTGGGAATGTTATTAAATGATGTCATTATAGGGTTGCATTAGTTTAGAGGGTTGTTGTGGTCTCCTATGTTGTAAAATATTATAGTGGTTCCAGAACTCTAAGTCAAGTGGGACTTAGCATGAGGGTATATACTGGGTTTATGATTTAAATGTTGAATGTTGGAATGAGTTGGTCTAATGTGATATTTAAGCAATAGTGTATTGAACATGTTTTTGTCTTTTGTCTTTTGTCTCCGGCTGAGGAAAACGGGGATGGAGGCTACGATGTTTGATTGATGCTGAATCAACAGGCTCAGACTGGGTCGACATCTCCATTTGTCATCGAAATCCGTCAGCGGGGTGCGAGAGGTCTTTGATTGAAAAGGCGAGTGAGAATTTTGTCCACAGATTCGTTAAAACTATAATCACATAATTACATTCACATTTGTGGTGAGACGTATAGGTTTAGGAACACATGTATTTTTGTTAATTTACATAGTGATGGGGAATTTTGGCCATTGACTGAGCACCGAGTGTTTCATTGTGAGAGGACACTTTTGACAGAGTGTTGACATAGGCCAGAGTGTAAACACTTTGGTGGGGAAAGGTGGGGGTTTTTCTTTTCCAGGGAACGAGAGGAGGTGAAAACTGTTTGGCTGTGTTTTTTCCCATTCCTTTTTCAGGTATTGGTAAAATAGTATGGTAGCAATTTGAGTAGTTGTTTCTTTTTCTCAAAAGGTGAATGCAGCAGCTGACGTCTGATTGTAATTATGATATAGTGTAAATTTGTACGATCAAATTCGTAGTACTTCCCATAGGTGGCGGAGTTGTGAATTACATCACTTTAGGATATTATTGAATCTCGCATTGGTCCACTGGCAAACTTATATTTACAGAATACATAATAGTACACATTAAATAGGTTGTGTTTTTATAGTGGGGTTTTGAGCAGCTGATATTTTATTTTGGGAGTTTAGAGGGTAAATACTGTTTAAAATGGGAGTTGGAGCAGGGAAATCATTTACTCCAGTGGGGATAGTGAAGCAGAATAACCCATTAATAAGAAATATAGCTAGTGTCTCGGACAAATGGAACAAGAGATGGCTGGATATCAAAAATCCATGGCCAACTAATGGGACATTTGACCTGGAGGTAATTAAAACATTACAAGTACTGATTGAGTCTCACAAAGTGGAAGAAAACAGAGGTAGGAAGGGTAGGAAGAGGAAGATGAAGAGAGAGATGGAGTTAGCTGTTTTGCAGTTGTTCTTTTTAGAGGGAGAAAAGTTGCTGAAGGTGACTGATGACAGGAGAGAGGAAGTGACAGATGCTATTTTAAAGAAATTGGAGGAGAGAGGGATGTTGATGACAAAGGTCGACGCCCCATTTACACATTTAGAAAGGAGCAATACACCTCCATATGAGAGAAAGAGTGAGGTAGTGACCCATTCTCAGTTGCCACTTATCAGAAAGGAAGGGAGGTATGAGAGGACAGATGGTCATGACAGAGTGATAGAGACAGGGGATTGTAAGTCAGCTATTGGGCTATACCCAGATGAGGGGAAGAAAGAGAACAGAAAGGATAAGGACAGGAGGGAGGGTAGGAAAGGTGGAGATAGAGCACCTGAGTTAGAGGGGGATGATGAGTGTGGAGGAGATGCAGCAGGGGTGAGGAAGCTGTTAGCTGGAACAGAGAAGAGAGGGTCTAGAGTTGAGAGAGACAGAAGTAAGAAAGGGAGTGCGTGTGCCATAACTAGTAGCAGTGAAGACTCAGAGGAGGATGAGGAAGCAGAAAAGAAGCTGAGGATAGTTAGAGCAGAACTATTGGAGTTGGAGGAGAGAAGGGAGGAGCTACAGGGAAAGATGGAAGCTGGAACCAGCAGTAAGAAAGAACGTCAGCGGATGAGAAAGGACATGGAAGCATTAGATAAGAAGAAGGCTAGGGTGAAGAAGGCTGAGAGGAGATACAGTCTGAGAAGTGAGAATAGAGGAGAGGGAAAGATGGAGCCGATGGTGGTGAGAGGAAGGAACTTAGAGTATGTGATACACTTGACAGATAGCCAAGAGAAAGACAGGAAACAAGCAGTAGTAGCAGTAGTGCAGTCCAATAGTCGATCGATGCCACAAGGTCCGATTCAAGCTCAGACACAGGTAATAGGTCGAATGGAATATCCGTGGCCTTTTGCAGCGCCTCAGCAGCAGTGGAGAGGGGGAGTTAGAGGGAACTTAATTAGAGGGAGTTATGACCAGGGAGTGAGGCAGATGAGATGTTTTGCATGTGGGTTGTTGGGACACTTGGTACGTGACTGTGAGAGAGTGAGGAGGGGGCTGAACGGTAGAGGAAGTTATAGAGGCAACCAGAGGGGAGGTTATGGTGGGATGCAGCAGGGGCAACAAGGCATGGGGCTGGTAAACTCCTACAGGGGGCCAGTTGGAGGAGGAGCATACCAATAGGGAGGTTTATTGAATAGAGAGTGGGAGGTATCGGCTGGTGATCAGTTTAGATTTAGAGCCTATTGTTAGTGTGAGCATTAAGGGTTGGCTTTTAGAACTAATGGCTGATAGTGGAGCAGCGTTCACCTGCATTAGAACTAGAGAGGACGTGGATTAAGCAGCTGATATTGTCCACTCACTAGTGGAGTTGTAACTTAAGCAACAGAGAAGAATACCAATACTTGTTTAGATAATATTCCAGTGGCTATGTTAAGGATAGATGTAGAGTAGAAGAACATCAGAGAATTATTTTTAGCTGCTGGTGACAACATCATCATCATTACTGTATTGTTAGAGACAAGGTCCAATAAGAAATATATAATATAGGTAAAACAAGGTAAGCAACACAATAAGAACACTAGCAAAACAACAATACTACGATAAGGCACTGTACCAATGTTTTTAGAGGAAGGCAGGTATTTAATGTCACTGAGATTAGGCTGAGACAGCAACATAATGAGCATATTCTGAGACATATTCAGACGACAGATAAACTTATACATCAGGTTTCTCAATAGGACATGAAAGGTGCTCACTCCTGTTCCATAAAACATTTTGTTAGTGGTATTACACCTTGGCTTCCTAAGAAGGATCCTCAGGCAGTCGTTATGAGCAGTCTGGGGGTTTTAATGCTAGTCTGCTTTTACTTGACCTAGAGGGGGGCAGTATATAGAGGAGTACAGTGGGCTCTAAGCAGGTTTACCTTTACATCATCTGAGAAAATTAGAACTTCTTCCTCAGCATGTTAGCTTGAGCATACAGTATATGCCTCTGTTTGTATATGTCATTATCATTACTCATTTGAGCAGTTATAATAGGACCCAAATATTTAGTTGGACAGCAAACTGCTAGTACCTGCCCAGACAGGATAAAAAGGAGGGAAGGGAGAGATTCTTGTCATTTCTGGTTCTGTAGATTATAGTGACACTCTTTTTAGCATTGTATTTTACATCAAGAAGACCTACATAGTTAGAACAGATATTCAGCAATTGTTGGAAACCAGTATTATTTGGAGGCAGGATAATCAAATCATCAGCATACATAAAGTGATTTACAGTAGGGTTACTAATCACATATCTCGTTCGGCAGCTGCTGAGCTGTACAGAGAGTTCATTCATACAGAAAGGGGGGTAGCAATGAAGATAAAAAAAAGATGACTTTCTGGAAGAGAGAGTATAGCATAGGAGGGGGTCTGTCATATGTGACTTTGAGGGTAGCTGAGGATTATGAATAGGGAAACATAGGAGCAATGAGGGCAGTAATTAGCAGAATTAATAGCTCTGACAGAAGCATGTAGTTTGGCAGAAGGTAAGAGAGTGATCATACATATAGACTTGGGGTATGCACATTCAGTCTGTCATCTTTTTGGAGCAGTGTGGAAGAGTCGTGGGTTTAGGAAAACTGATGGCACACCAATACAAAACAGTGTGCAGATTATGAAGTTGCTACAAGTTATGATGAAGCCTAAAGAGGTAGTGATAGCTAAATGTGCAACACATAAGTTAGATGTATCCAGAGTGAGGGGAGAGGAGTTCTAGTTCATCTAGGGCATATTTCAACACCAAATGGGCCAATGCGAGATTTAATGGTTAAATGACTGTGATGTGGTGAAGCCAGTGGGGGGGAAGAGATACATGCTAGTTGTTATTGACAAATATAGCAGATTGGTAGAGGCCTGTCTGATGAAACACAAGGATGCGCACTCAGTGGCTAAGTTTCTGTATAAAGAGATCATTCCTAGTTGGGGGATACTAGATTGAGTTACCTTGGACAAAGGGTCATGAATCTGTGGACAGAGTTATCAAAATGCTCTTGCAAAAATTATGTTTATATGGGGTGCTTTAAAAAAAACCGTCTAGTGAGAATTTGGGGGAAAAAAGGGGCTAAATTGGATAGAAATACTTCCGTTGGCACTAATAGCCTGTCGTTTGAGTGAACTGCGTGAATTGAGGTCGACACCATGCTCAGAGAGAGAGGGGGATTGTAGTATGATAAAACATAATGAGGAAGATTATTACATGGGGGTGTGAATGGTTGATTTTGCATGCTATAAGTTTCAGTATATTTGAGTTGATTTGAGTGTGATGTGAGATAGATAGGATTCTTACTGCATGAGTGATGGTTGATGCCGGTTGTGAAATCTATCTGATGGAGGATAATGTTATTGTTGATAAGTATGAATGCATTTAGTTGGGGGAAGGATGCAGATAGGATCTGAGTGGGTTGTTGGTATTATTTGGACATGTCTCAGATGGTTTCAGAGAGAGAATGTGTTTGGGGGAGTTGGTAATGAGAAACATTTTTGATGAAAGCGATGGTATGTTGAAGAGAGGGGAGTGAATGATGATTTATGATTTGTGATGTCATGATTTATAGGATGGTAATTAAAGAGGGTCAGAGGAAGTTGATTGGCGACAGATGGGTGATAGAAGGTTGATTCATATTCTAGGGAGTATGTGGAACATATGGTGTGGCAAATGCAGAGAGTTATTTTTAGGCATAGTAAAAAAAAGGATGAGTGTTTTATCATATAATGAGTGAAGTGAATGAGGGGGATTTCATTTGTGACATCTTTTTCAGTGTGAATGAGTGGTGGTCTAAAAATGAATGGGAAAATAGTGGAAAAAGCAGATAATTTGCAACAATGCAAACTGAGAGCTGAGTACACAATGAATGATTCAAAAATTTGTTAAATAGAGGTTTTTGGGGGATTTTTATGACATTAGAGAAGGAAGAAGGGGGGTATGAAATACTAATAATTCTACAGTTGTGGTGAGGGGTAAGTATGTACAAGCATCTGATGATGATTATTTTTGAGGGCCCGGCCCAGGTAAAGGGAAAAATTGGAAGAACATCAAGGTGGATATGAACATGAATAACTATGAAGCATGTATGGGAATTGAAGGTGTAACAAGAGTGTTATATGTTTGGGGTTGATTCATAGATTTAATGGGGTTTGACAACTTTGAAATTATAGAATAGCAGTACATTCTGTTAAAATTGGTCATTGAGTGCACGCGATGATTGAGTTTAATGTGAAGAGTCTGCTATGATGTGGTAGGACACATCAAGTGATTATTTAATGTAGTCATATGAAATTGGGGAGATTCAATTATGATTTGGTTCATTGGTTGTCATGTCTGTTATGGAGATGGGTTCTTTTGAGAGGGGGATTTTTGTGGCTGTGGGAGATGTTTTGTTTCAGTTTATGGGAGAACAATAGCCTGAGTAGGAGGCCTTAGAAAGAGTAGAGAAGTGAGAGGTGGGCTTGAGGTGAGTTTAAAGGGGGGAAGGAGGAAAAAAGGAAAAAATAGAAAAAAGGAAAAACCTGTTGAAATGAGTTGCATGAGTTATTTCAAAGAGAAAAATTGTGTGGAAATTATTGTTCTTTTTACTTTTTTAAGATGTTATGAAGTTTAATTTACATAGAAGTGGAGGTTGTGAATTTATTAAACTGAATGGAGGGGAATGTATGAGTGTCAATTGATGTATATAGAGACCTCAAAATGTGTGAGAGGTGACTTAGTGTGTAACTAAATCAGAGATGCTCTCAGCCATAAATAGAGACTTAGAGAAAATTAATAAGGGAAATAAAAAGGAGGCATATGCTTCTATTGTAAATAAATATTGTTTAAGGGAAACCAAAGAGGGGAAAAGGTTACTGTTTAAAGAGGTTAATGTGGAAAGTCGCTAAAATGGAATGAGCATGATTGATTTAGAGGGAAAATAATTGTTAGACCAATGTGTTATCCTCAAAATTTGTCGGGGCAAGATACTGGTTGTTTTTTCTGCTTTCAGGAAATTGCCGAAGAGGAACCAGGAGTGTCCAGAATATTGCTGTCTGGGGGTTACAAGGACTCAGAGACTTAACAAGGGACAATTGACCCTGGATAGGCACTGGAGGCACTCTCCTGGAGCTGGACTTGGAAACTTTGGGGGTTAAAAGATAACAGGGGTTTTTGAGGAACACAATGGAATCTGAAGAAGTTAAAGGTTGCAGATTTTTATGTTTTTGGATTTACAGGTTTTTATATTTTTTGATGTGTGTAATAGTGGGAAGAGAATGTTTAAGAATGTTGATAACTGTGATTATAGACTAAAACTGTATGAGTTAAGAGAGATTTTCTCTAGTAGATATAGATTTGTAAAATTAGTGATATAGGTTAATTTGAATTGAATTGACAACAATTTGGATGGTAAGTAAATAGGAAAATGTTGATTATAATTGGACTTATTTTTGAAGGTCTCAGAGCTATAGTCAAATGATAAGAGTCTGGCGTAAAATAGAGAATTTAATGCATGTGGAAATGGCAACTAATTGGCTGAAGGTTGCTTTGATAGGCGTAATAATCTCACTGGTCTTTTTTGCACTTTTTCTAGAAAGAGTGATTATTTGGCCAGAATTGAAGATTATACCTCACTAATGTTTAAAGGAGATTGGACATATCTATGAAAATCCTGCAATGATGCATTCTTGGCAAAGAGAAAAATGATTGGAGTAATGGAGAAGTGGGAGATGATCAGTGTTTCTCTTTGCAGAGCATGTGGAAAAGTAGAGAGGAAATGTTTGATCTTCTTAGGGGGTTATTTGAGAACAAAATGAGCTAAGAGTTAAAAGAAAAAAATGAAGTAGTCTTACCTTACTTTAAGTAATCCCTGTGTGTGGGAATTTAAGTAAGATCCCAAATCGAGGATCGATGATAAATAGCAATAAATAGGAGAGATGGGGATTGTTTGAGTGAAAATGGCATGGTTTAAGGACAAATGAGAGAAAAGAAAATAGGATTTAGGATTAGAGATTAGTTGGATAGCCTAGTATTAAACATACCCTTAGTAAGTTAACAATCTGACTTTTTGTGCTAATGTATTTTTTTCATTAGCAAGGGGGGCATGTGGTATATCAGCTGCCCACTGCCTATCATAATTAGTGATACTATCTTATAGTATATTGTAGTTGTCTTTTATTCTTAAATATTAAGTTAGGATGTATGAAGAACAGCTTAGTACTGGCTTTTAACTGACTAGGAGCAGAGAGAAGAAAGGGGAGACAGTCCGGCTCCCTGAGACTAGCAGATGAGGGGAAGAAAGTAATAAAATGCAGGGACACTTAAAGTTAGAACAAAAGACTTGATTGCTAAGAGGGTGTAGGTCACACATTTTACACACAGAACTGTAGGAAGGGAGAGGCACACACACACAAAAACAGCAGCTGTATTGTCTTACGGGCAGAGAGGAGCAGAAGAGGGGGCTCTGGGCAAGGAACTTGAAAGGTTAGAGAAAGGGGGGTCTTTGGGGGGAGAAAGGTCCTGAATGTGATAGGCAAATGTTCAACTTTTGTTAAGGCAAGGTTCAAAGGAGGAGACAAGATGCAAGGTGAGATAATGGCAGGAAGAGAAACAAAGGGACTTACACACTGAAACACACGGGGAGCAAACGCACACACATTTTCCAGTAAACTTTTGATTGGACAGAGGGAGAGAAAGGAGAGCCGTGAGTGGTCAGAATAGAAGGGAAAGGTGGAGTCAGATAGGAGGGGCTAAAGAAAGTGAGAGGTTATTTAACTCAGCGCAGAGCATGAAAGGCTAGAGCTTAACCTGACTTTTTTTAGATTTTTAGAGATTCTCCTCTTAGGCTTTTCTAAAACTCTCTCAAGACTTAGTTTATTTTTCTCTCGGTGATTACCTGCTAGAAGTCACCTTGTCCTTTTGTATGTTGAAGTTTTCATTTGAATAAACCCTGTTCGATTGAGACCTGAAAACATCTGCCTCCGCCTGCTTCTTCTTCATGATTTTTTGAGATACTGCCCACACATCGACCTGCCTGGAGACGACACCTACTTAACACTCCTATTCATCTACATGTATATTTGTATATATTGTATATATTTAATGCCTACTTAACACTCCTATTCATCTACATGTATATTTGTATATATTGGACAGCACACTACTAATTCCTCGTATGTAGGCCATGCATTCAGGTTGTCAGGTTGTGTGCCAATGCCTCTGTGTGGTTGGTGGGCTGGTCTGTTGCGGTTCGGTTGTGGATCCAGTCCAGGTAGTTGGCCAGGCGGGTGTAGATGCCATAGTTACCCGGCCGGGCACAGCCCTTCCCCCAGCTCACGATGCCCAGCAGGAACACTGTCTTCTTGTAGTGGGTCACCAGGGGCCCTCCACTGTCGCCCTTACAGGAGTCCTGTCGAGTACACCATTATCTATATCTGTTTAACCAACTGAACCAGGGGTGTCAAACTCATTTTAGTTCAATCAATAATAACCTATAACTAAACCTCAACATTTTGCCATTTCTTTTAGTGTAAAGCAGAGGTTTTCAAAGTGGGGCGCGGTGGGGCTTCCCAGCGGGGCTCCAAACAGTTTCTGGGGAGTTATTAAATTAGTTGTCAAAAGGAGATCACATAGAATAGATTAAATGCAAATAAATACCTTCAGTTATACCTATTTATATCCCTCGGCTTTGTCCGAGGGAGGCCCGCAGTGTCAGACTATGAAAAGTCCTGGTGTAAATAATTACAGATACATTTCAACACTTTTTCACGTAGGGTTATCTCAGCTACTGTACCATCAAACAAATGATCAAATCTACTGTCTGTAACTGTGCATTACAATTGACGAGAACAAACATCTACTGACGAATACAGAGAAGATATTTGCTTGCTCCTGAAACCTGGTACCTCTTAGCTTTCACATGTGCATCACATTGGATTTAAGGACTTTTCGATGCAACTTTTACACTTTGCAAAGTCACCCTGTGGGCCGGATTGGACCCTTTGGTGCGCCGGGTCTGGCACCCGGTCCGTATGTTTGACATCCCTGAACTAAATTCGTATCCGTATACTCGGAGGGGTGCGTGCCTTAAATCGAAAGTCGGTCCGGGTTGAAACTGAAAGTGGGTGTGGCTTATGTTTGTTGTTGTTGTTGGTTGTTCAGCGTGCCAAGATGCACCAAACTGTTCAAAGTAGGCTATGGCAAAAAAGGTATCGAATGAAGTACTCTATTTGTATCGGTAATTACTTTAATGCAGTGGTTCCCAAATTGGGGTATGTGTACCCCTAGGGGTACATGGAGGTACTGCAAGGGGTACTTGAGAGAAAGGGGAAAATGGAAAAATGTCAGAATAAATCTAAATGAAACATTAAAATAAATCTGCTCAGGAGGCACTAATTGCAACTCTTTCACTCCATTTCTTATTTTGTAATGTTATATTCTTCAAAAGGTGGGTTAACATTCATTCATTCGTTCATTGCATCATACTGGTAGCCTATGCTATAATTTTTTCTTGCAGTTTTCTAAGCAAACTTTTGTAGTCGGGTAAAGGGGGGCACTTTGATTCAGAAATCAGGGAAAGGGGGTACTGATGCCAAACAAGTTAACTGCTGGTATTATCTTTTTTTTTTACGATACCCAGCCCTAATCAGCAGCCTACATATATTTACACATTGTAGCTACTCGAATGATACTCATAGACGTAAAAAGTACATTATCTGTACTAGATACTCATTTCATCAGATTATTGGGCTCAACATAGCCTACCTGTCGGCCCTCGATGTAGCCGGCACAGAACATGTTGTGGGTCAGCTGCACCCCGCTCTGCTCCACACACTCCTGCGTCCGGATCCGTGGCACCTCCAGGCGCCGGAGGAGGTGCGAAGTCGGCCCGTTCTCGCTGCGCCTGCCCCAGCCGCTGACCTGTGGAAGGTTTTTTTTAAATGTTTTTTTTTCAGATTTCTCCCCAATTGTAGTTGGGCAATTTCCCCCCCTGCTGCCCTGGTCGCTGCTCCACCCTCTGCCAATCTGGGGAGAGCCGAGACTAGCACCATGCTTCGTCCGAGACATGTGCAGTTCGTCGGAGACATGTGCGGTAGGACGTTCCCTTCCACCCCAAACAGGTGTCCTGACCGACCAGAGGAGGCGCTAGTGCAGCAACCAGGACAAATACCCTCAATACGGCTTCCCCCCCGCAGACACCAGCCATGTATGGATGCCCGACCAAGCCGGAGGTAATCTCTCGAGACAGACTGTAGTTTCGACTTGCATCGAAAATCTGTCGGCAGGTTCCATCAAAAGGGGTATAACAGCGCTCGCACGCATGCTGCGCTTTACCCGATCAAAATGAAGTGAACTTTTCAGCGTATAGCAAGTTGCTACTTGCTATTAGCAACAAGCTAGAGTTGTTATTGTTGTTTCATAGCGACGGACGTATTTGAGAGCGACACGCAGGGAGCGGAAAAGAAATGCATGAATGGGCAGAGCCGGTCCGTTGGAGCCAATAGCAGAGCTTGCAGGGAGCGGAAAGGGATTTTCTTCCGCTGCCGACCGCGCCTCTTGAGTTCCTGTTGCACCACATTGAAACGGGGCTGCGCCCAGAGGTTAGAGAATTTTTTGTTTGTTTTGTTTAACCGATGGGTTGCCAGATTAAGCCGGAGCTAACACGAGGATGCAAACCTGCGCCCTTCACGTTGGTAGGCAGGGAATCTACTGCTACACTACCGAGACAACCGACCTGTGGAAGGTTTTATTGGACTTTAACAGTTGTAATCCATCCATCCATCTTCAACCACTTATCCAGGGTCGGCTCGCAGAGGTAGCAGTTTCAGCAGGGGACCCCAAACTTCCCTTTCCCTGGCCACATTAGCCAGCTCTGAGTAGGGGATCCCGAGGCATTTCTCTATCGCCTGTTTTGTGCCTGTTTTGCACCCGAATAGCGCCGCACAAAGCCCTAATTACATATAGGCGTATGCCCAAAAGTATTCACAGGTGTGATCATGTCCATCCCTCTTAAAAGCCACCGCATCACGTCTGTGACAGCAGCTTCCTTCTTGCTGAGTGGGCAAGCAGAGGGACAGAGTGAGAGAGAGAGGGCAAGAGAGAAAAGAGAGATGGGGAGAGCGAGAGAGGGGGAGAGAGAGAGAGAGAGAGAGAGAGAGAGGGGAGAGAACGAAAGAGGGGAGAGAGAGGGAGAGAATTGGAGGATGACCCAGTTTGGATTCAATATAGATAAACCATTAGAAACTAACGAAAATTGGAAACACACCAAAGGGCTGCCGCGCAGTTACGCAGTGGATATCCCCATGGTGTTATGTCCCAAATCTGTCAATAAAACCCGAAAGCATCATATCCACAAATGGGTAAATCTCAGTTTACATGTACTTTCGTGGTGAAACAATTTACATTTGTAATATGTGAAATTAAAATAGTCTTTTACAGAGTAGCCTGTTTGCATATTAATCACTCCGTATTTTTGTAGATATTGAAATATTTGTGGATCATGGTAGACATTTGTGGATTGTCTTCTGTGGTTTACAACTATTAAAGTAGAATAAAAGTGTCCGTACTGACCGTGTGCATGTTGACGGCCCACAGCTCTCTCTCGGCCAGCGGGCGTGTGGGCAGGCAGGCTGGGACAGCGTAGGGTGTTAGGGTGATGGGCGACGCCAGGCGCAACAGGGCCAGGTCATTGTCGGCGGTGCGAGACACGTAGTCCTCGTGACTGAACATCTGAGACACCTGGATCTCCTGCTCTGTGCCTTCATCCACCTCCGTGTTGTGCTCACCTGACCAAACACAGTCAGGTCAGACATTTTCAAATACATGTGCATCGTACTGTCCTCCTGTCTGCTCCAGTCTCTTAAAGGATGGCTTTACCGATTATCAACCCACTTTGTATCATTATAATGTCGTTAAAGTAACTACGAGCAAGATTTTCGATTGTTCTAACAAACTGTTAGAACATAACGAGAGATGTTCGCGAGAGCAGAACATAGCGAGGAAAGCCCAAAGGTTGGTTTAGGCAAGTAAAGGGTTAGGGTTTAGTCATGGTTAAAAAGGAACCTTTGTTAAAAAATGTGATTCTCGAACCCCGGTCTCCAGCATCCAAGGCAAATGTATACGACCACTTTATTTAAGGCACCTGATGCATATATCACTGGTTGATGAAATTGGGTAAATATATAGTGCATTACTTTTGTAGGTATAAGTACAAACAGTGAATGAGAATGAGTACAGCCTCCTCCGGGATAAGAATCTTCTCATGAAAGTAAGCACAGAGAAGCTTCCTCACAGTTTCAGATGGACACTTTAGAGTGCTATGTTGAGCCAACAATCTATTGGCAGAACCAACCCCCCCCCCCCCCCCCCCACTCAGAAGTCCACATTTGAAAATCACGCAGGAGGCAGAGAAAGGTTCAAACTCAGGGTACATGTATCATGTCACTTGAAGTTGGCTCAAGGGTTTCCTCCTCTGTGGAAGTGGGGTTTTGTACCTGCAACCACCTTTAGCAGCTGAATTTCCCGAATGTCTTCCAGGCAGTGAGAGGCTGTGAGGACCCAGGTGGGCTTATAGATCACTCCTCCACAGAAGCCTTTCCCCTTATACACCAGCAGCACCTGACCGGCACAACAGACAGACAGACAGTGACAGGCTTATATTATTGCAAAATAAAACCTGACATACCGGTAGATAATTTTTTGGGGGGCATTTTTGCCTTTATTGATAGGACAATAGATATACATGAAAGGTGACGAAAGAGAGGGGATGAAATGTGGCAAAGGACCACGGGTCGGATTCGAAAGCCGGGTCAGCCACACGAAGGACTGAGCCTTAGTGCTACTAGTACACGCTCTACAGTACCAGGTGAGCCACTGGGAAATCAATAATTTGACACATGATATTGTTATTTATGAAATATCATGATGACCGAAACCGAGAGAACAGCCTGTGGATGGAGTGTAAGTTAAAGAACTGAGAGCAGACTTGAATAATAAACAGGTGGACTGGCCCTTTAAGCGCTCTGTCCTGTCCCGTACCTGCCAGAGACAGTGACCTTTGGGCCCTTTAAGCGCCCCGACGCCTCCCGTACCTGCCAGTGACCTTTGGGACACTCGTCCCGTCCCATACCTGTCAGGGACAGTGACCTTTTACTGAGAGCAGACTTTAATAATAAACAGGTGAACTGGCCCTTTAAGCGCCCCATCCTGTGCTTTACCTGCCAGGGACAGTGACCTTTAACTGAGACTTTAAAAATAAACAGGTGAACTGGCCCTTTAAGCGCCCCATCCTGTGCTTTACCTGCCAGGGACAGTGACCTTTAACTGAGACTTTAAAAATAAACAGGTGAACTGGCCCTTTAAGCACCCCATCCTGTGCTTTACCTGCCAGGGACAGTGACCTTTGGGACACTCGTTTCCTCCGACGATGCGGGAGCGAGGGTCAAGCTGCTGTGAGTTGTCTGCCCCCTGCAGGACAGGAACCATGCCACAGGCGATCGGCTCTGAGGGAGAGAAGAAGAAGAAGATCACCATTCACATGCACAAAATATCCCAGTTTTCGCCGTTATTCTAAACAAGCACAAACCTTTAAGCACACGGTGCAGTGGTCTGGATGTTCAGCTTCATGACACCACCCCCACCCCCCTAGCTACTCCCCCTATGGCCCCTTTTCCCTCCCCCCCCGCTTCCTTGCCCCGCACCCCCACCACCCATAACCCCCCAGCCACTCCTCGTACCCACCCATTGAATCCCCACTCTCTACCAGCTTCCTATCCCTATGGCCCCTTTTTCCTACCCCCTTCCTTAAAAAATTGATAAAATAGTATTTTATTTAAAATAAAATAAAAATGCAATGTTTTCCATTGGTGGTGGACTTGCTAGATCGTGCGAACACAGCCTCCCTCTTTCAATCATATCCAAAAACCTGTTTTAAAGTCTTTCAAAAGGGTTAAAAGAAGGTGAGTTTCACCAATTTATTTTTGTTCTTCAAAAAAGAAAAAGAAAAAAATCCCAGATGTCAGTCAGAAATGTATGTGCACACCATGGTGTCCAGTATGCCCAGATACACATCTGTACCAAGTTTCATGTAACTACAGTAACAGTGAAAGCAGAGTGAAGTGTATTTTCCGTAATAGGCCTATTTACCATCTGAAAGCTGATCTGAAATGTATTTCCTAGCAGAAAGGTCATTTTTACGGTCTTTCTCTCTGTGCTGTGAATGCATCATCAGCTCTTTATCAAACTCCTCCCACCTTGAGCCCGGCAGCTCAGCCCATCGACATCCAAGAAGTAGCCGTCTGCACAGGAGCAATTGCGTCCTCGGCCCTCCTCTTCCTGGCAGAAGTGCTCACAGCCTCCGTTCTCCAGCAGGCAGGAGTCTGGGACCGCCTGGTATTCTGGAGACAAAACACCAACTCTGTTACAACAGGACTCATTTTCATCCAAATACCATCAGTGGCATCCAAGATATTGTGTTTAAAAAAACTAAGAAACTAAACCCCAAACCCAATGGGCATGAGTACTCCAGTACTCCATTTGGACGTCAATATTCAGTAAGCATACGCACCTCTTCCGGGTTCGGCATGGGGCCTACGAGATTTCATCCCCATTCATTTTCCCATAGACGTTTCTTAAAATCCTTACTTTACTTCATCAAACCAAGCAATTCAGTTATATTCAGTAGGCAGTAGTAGTAGGCAGTATCCCCTCAGATCAGAGTCCAAAAAAAGTATGCTTTTGTGTGTGTGAAATGCATGATTTTAAGAAACGTCTATCGGAAAATGAAGGGGGAATGAAATCTCTTAGGTCCCATGCTGAACCCGGAAGAGGGCGTATGAAACAAGTAAGCAACTGGTTGAAACTATTGCCACCAATCCATAAATGAAATGCATGCGATGGAGAGAATGTGAGGTGTACCATGTGAGAAGCAGCATTGAGTTTGTGATGGAGAGAATGTGAGGTGTACGATGTGAGAAGCAGCATTGAGTTTGCTCACCCAGCTCACAGTTTTGTCCACCGAAGTCGGGGGAGCAGAAGCAGGTGTAGGAGGCGTCCTGGCTGGAGCAGCTGCCACCGTTCTGACACGGGTTCGAGTCACAGCTCTTTGGAACTGAGGGGGAGATGCTTTATACAGGCAAGACAGGGAGCAATGTAGGGCAGGGAGCAATGTATGGAGCAACACAAGGAGCAACATATGGAGCAATTGATCAGTCAAGAATATAGAAAAAACGAGAGAATACAAGCAATAAAGGTTCAGAAACAAATTAGACAAAAGGCTCCGCACACTACTCTAGCTTACTGAGTAGGATTTTTTTCAGAAGGGTCTTAAAACCGCTCAAAGAATTTGCAGTCTTAATTTCGTTCGGGATCTTGTTCCACTCCTCTCCCCCCGTGTAGAGGAATGTACTTCTCCCCACCTTGCTTTTTAGATTAGGAAGTTTCAAGTCCGCTACAGGAGCTTTTTTTTTAAACCACTGTATACAGTTGTAGTCATAGTGACATTGATAAGGACATAGCTAAAAGTCTCATGGTCTTCTTGTCCAGGCAGGAATTTAGATATTTTTGTCAAGTACTTTGTCCTTGAGTGGAGTTTCCCAATGACAGAGGGCCATAGCCTTACTCGACATACACTGGTGTTTTCTAGTCTATTCCTATTCTTATAATGACTCTATGTTTATATTCTCCCCTACCTCAGTGTGAGCAAGCATTACCCAATTTCCCCTCGGGGATCAATAAAGTTTTTCTGATTCTGATTCAATGCAAGGAGAACACATACGAGAAACGTTGAAATTGAAATGGTCACATCTTAAAAATACTTAGGCATTTTAATTGATGAGAACTTGTCTTTTAAATCTCATATTGTTAAACTTGTTTCTAAGCTGAAACTTAAATTAGGTTTCTTTTTTTAGAAATAAATCGTGTTTCTCATCTCAAGTCAGGAAACACTTGATCACGACAACTTTTCTACCCTTGTTGGATTATGGAGATCTGCTTTTAAGGAATGCTCCTGACCAGTACTTAAAGAAACTGGACACGGTGTAGCCTACCACTGTGCTTTGCACTTTGCTTTGCACTTTGTATGCTGTTGCAAATTGTCCATCTCTATCTGTCCGTAGACTCTCTCACTGGCTGACTTTTATCTATAAATCTATTCTTGGGCTTCTTCCTACATCTTTGTTTACATATGTGTAGAAACCTCAGCCATTATGGCCTGCGCTCTCAGGACATCATTCAGATGCAGGTCCCGAGAGTCAGAAATGAACTGGGTAAAAAGGCTTTTACATTTTCTGACACCTCTATATGGAATGATGTGCAGAAGGACAAATCTTATAACTCTGGGGGAATTCAAGTCAATCTTAAAAGACAGAGAAACGAGTTCTCTTGGCTCTTGTGATTGCCCTGCGGTGTAACCTCACTATTGTTTCCCCGAGTGTGACTCACTGTATTTTATCTGTTTATATTATGTTTGTGTGTATTGATGTAACTGTCTTTATGCTGCCGTTTTGCCCAGGTCGCGAGCTGGAAAAGAGGTTTTAATCTCAATGAGTTTTTTTTACCTGGTAAAATAAAGGATATTGATTGATTGAAACGTAGAGAACAATGCACAGAGCAATGTCAGAAGCATTTCTCTTGGTCCTGTGCAGCAAGGTGTGTCGTCCACATTTTGGAATGCAACAGTAAAGCTAGGCATCATTTCTCGCGAAGGATCGTGCTGCTTCAGCTGCTTCACCTGGTTTACATAAAGTAGCCTAGACTTCAACTTTATGCAAATGTGGAGCGGTGAAACGTGACGCCTCGTCTCTTAAAATGCACTGCGGCGCTACCAGAATGCATTGCACAGCTGTTTACATAGAAACGGAATGGGAAGCATTGAAATGACGAATCCTGTGGAAACGTACCATAATGCCAGTTGCAATGACAGGCGTTTCACATAGAGTCGCTCACTGTTAACTGTCAAACTATTGTTCTGATTCCTTTGTATTCGTATTAGACATCGATGGAATGGTAAAGTATGAAAGTGTGTGACTGCTTACCATTGTACGTCCTCCAAAACTCATCCTGCGGGAAGACATTTTGCAGTGTCAGCACATTCAGTCGCAAATTAATAAAACAATATTTGGTTTATGTAAGAACCTAGAGCAACATAGACTGAATAGTGGGATTATGGACAAATAAAATCAGAAATTGATTTAACCATAAACCATAACAATTAATCATTTTTTAAAAGGTGCTGTCAGCGATTTGCCCAGTTTGACTGGATTCTTAGGTTTCGTTTTTCAAACATCAGTGAGCAGTCCCCCTCCCATTTGTGGATGTGCACAGAAGCCCGCCTCTGTGTGGAGTCTTGCCTCCTGATTGGATAAAAGGTGGTGGCAACCCTGAAACTTTCTCTGCTCTGTGCAGCAGAACAGAAGCACTGTGGGACTCATGTCATAGAACAGACACTCTATAATAGTAATCCCTAACGGAATATAGAGCTGTTTTAGGCCTATTTAACACAAAAACATCACTTACAGCACCTTTAATATATAAATAAGGATGATTTCGATTACGCATTTGTAAGAAACATTCTTAAATTTCATATTAAATTTGATAGTTTTACATAGAGATGAAAAGGTATGAAAATGATCATGTTATCAGTATTATCACGGCATTGTTAAAATATGCTGAAAATGTTCCAAAAGTATACTGATACTGTACACTCACTGAAAACATTTCACCAAGTTTTTATTGACAACCAGTTAGACGCAGGTGCGCAGGCTGCGTCTGGCAGACTGTTGCTAAATTTGGTGATGATGGACAATATTTGTCGGGTTTTTCAAAGCGCTGTAATCAAACACGGTTTTAATGATAATTGAATAAAGGTTAGAGAGAAAATTTGAATTGGTAATACTAACCATCAGAAATTTTATTATGGCTTATCATTAAACCGGTAATCATTTGATCCCTACTTTCACATTACATAACTTCTCCATGAAGATGGTGGATGTTCAGAAAGAAACACATCCTGTTGGGTGTGTTTGTTTTGCTGACCGTGGTCTCTGTGTACTCGAACACCTCCTGGGCCTCCTCGTAGGAGCATCTCTCCTCCAGACAGACAGACAGACAGGCAGGCAAGCAGATAGACAGACAGACAGACAGACAGGGTGTGTTTGTTTTGCTGACCGTGGTCTCTGTGTGCTCAAACACCTCCCGGGCCTCCTCGTAGGAGCATGTCTCCTCTAGACACTCCCTCCTCAGGTCTCCTTTCTGCAGCTCCTCCAGCCAGCCGGAGTTATACCTGCGGGTTCGAACCCGCAGCACACCGTGGGCTTGCTGCTCATCCACAAACACTGCAGGGCAGAGGAGACCAACACCACTATAATACAATACAATACAATACAATACAATACAGGCTAGTAGTATTACTACTAGCCAGGAACTCTGAGCGGAGAGAGAAGGTTAGGCTGGAGATGCAGTGCTGAAGTCACGCCCTCTTCCAGGTTCGGCATGGGACCTAAGAGGTTCCATTCCCCATTTATTTCTCCATAAACGTTTCATAAAATGCTTATAAAAATAGTTTTACTTGGTCAAACTAAGTGATTCAGCTACATTTAGGCTAGAACAGGAGAGACCATGAAACATTTAACTCTTTTTGAGTTCAAGTGGAATGTTCTATGGTCTCTCCTGATTCTGAATAGGAATCACTTGTTTGACCAAGTAATTTACTAAATGTCTAATGGAAAATTAATAGATGCCAAACCCGGAAAAAGACGTGACTTTGGCACTCTATAATTGCTTTTGTAGGCTATTTGTAATTTGTATTCACAGGCGCATCCTGTGTCCATTTGTCATGTCGGTCGTGTACGTCCTATCCAAATTAACGCCACATGTATGTTCCAAACGGACACAGGATAGGCTACGCGCTGTAGCTTGAGAAGAGTCAGCTCAAACTTAACAAACTGTTAGCAAGCTAACTAGCCAACAAACCCACACTGATGTTAAAGGAACACTCCGCCCATTTTCAACCAGCTTTGTATCATTAGAACATCAGTAGTAGCTATATCAGAAAACTGTAAACGGTTTTGAAGTCTGTCATTTAATTTGACAGTTATTGAGTGTTAAAGTGTGGACCAGTGACATCACTGGTCCACACTAACTCAAATTAATAACTCATTAACTCAAATCAACTCTCAATAACTGTCAAACTATTCATCATTCATCTAGTTTGACAGTTATTGAGAGTTAATTTGAGTTAATGAGTTATTAATTTGAGTTAGTGTGGACCAGTGATGTCACTGGTCCACACTTTAACACTCAATAACTGTCAAATTAAATGACAGACTTCAAAACAGTTTACAGTTTTCTGATATACTACTGATGTTCTAATGATACAAAGCTGGTTGAAAATGGGCAGAGTGTTCCTTTAATGTCAACATCTTAACGCTAGCTGCTACTAAATTAGCTATTGTGCTAATCAGAATAATAATTTGCTAACAAAAAGACAGCGATGGTCAGCTGAGATAAGTAAGCTGGCTAACAAGCTGACATTATCTAAACACTATCAATCAGATCAGTAATTAATCAGAAATGAACTGTATGACAGAAACCCAGTCAGCTGTCACAGAGCTGATCATCATATGGCTGCCAGAAGGTAGGCTATTATGTCTGAAAGCACTCTAAATCACATAGGCCTACATCTCAACCAATTTAATCAACTCTCCATAAGCTTTGCATCAGAATCTGGTGGTTGGCCAGTTGTAGTCTGACAGCCTGGAAGCAGGCTGCGGGTCTAAGCTCTGCCACTGGTGCCGACCATTTCATTCGGCAGTGGAAGAAAATCTATTTCCGCTCCCTTCAAGCTCTTCCATTGGCTCTGACACGCTCCGACCATTATGGATTTCCTTTCCGCTCCCTGCAGCCTATGGTCGCTCTCAAATGCCTCCTCCGCTGTGAAACAACAACAATGCTAGCTCATTAATTGCTACACGCTGAAAATGGCAAGTTTTGGCGAAGATTTGGATTGTGCAATAAAGCAGGCCTGCCTGGTACTTTCAGTGGATGGTTGTAACGATAACGGAGCATTTCCCCCCCCCGCTATAGCCCAGAGTGGAGATATGACCAGCCAAACTAGTCTCGCAGCGAGGCTAGGCCAGTTGTAAAGCCATTATTAGCAGTGAAGGATTTTAACTTTTTTGAAGAAAGAATGTAATTTGAACTCTGAATCATCCTCATCGTATGAGAAACATCACAGCGACAATCTCATAATCTCCTGGCGGAGATAATAACATCCTCTTGTAAATAGTATTCTACAGTATTTTGACACAGGTCATTTTGCCTCTACTGCAGTAACCCTCAGCATGACAGTATCATTTTCTCAACTCAGTAGTCTCACCTGAGGCCGGCTGGCAGCTGCAGAAGGAGCAGACGAGGCAGAAGACTGTGAGCCACATTGTGTATCATCAGAAGGTCCCCGGAGCGCTAGTGTCCTCTCTGCACCCACGGGTGCAAAGTCTGCACCCCCCACTCCTGAACTTATCACATGTTACCAATGGGAATACCCACTCTGACAAAATGTCACCCATAGACAAGTTAATTTACTCATAATGGAGTCGCTTTGTTTTGTACTTGTAGCCTACTTTTAGTTTGTATTCAATACATGTGATTGAGGTCGCCAGAATAAAATGTTGCCATTTTATGTTTCTGCAAACCATGGATACGTTGAATCTCAACGTTTGTGAAGCAAAAATACAATTCAACATTTCAACAAGTCCTCCAAATACTGTATACAGGAGCATTTCCAACATACATTCGAAAATGTCTGTTAACGTTGCTACATTTCCAACATTAAATTTGAAAACGTTACCCAACTAAAACAACTTGGTTATTGTTTGGTTTGGGTTATGGTTAAATAAGAAAAATGTGAAATGTAGACTTTGAAGACACTGGAATCAAACTACAGTCTCCGAGTTAGAGGCAAACGCTTACGCCCATCCACCACCCCGACCACAATGCCCTACTTTCCACCATGGTATTTCAATAGCAGACTGTTGTTATTTACACGACTGCCAGACTATTATATTACTATTACATTGTAGGTACATTACACATATCTATGCAATATATTGTTGGTTCACATCACAAACGATGCCATTCGACATTTCCGGGGTTTGCAGAAACGTAACATGCCAACATTCTATTCTAGAGACTGGGCTGTTACCAGGTGCTGTTACTCTGATTATCACCTCCAGTAAGATATGGAGATAAGCTAAGGTGTTTACATAACAGTTTCAATACTCGAGTTAAGAAGGAATCCAGCTGCAGGCCCATTCATATCCTGCACTTGTAAACACTGACAGAGAATAAACTCTACTTCAGTCTTTCCTTTCAATCTTTATTTTCACCAAACCCATTCACAGTCAACACTTTGCAGTAATACAAATTACAAACATGAACTTTTCAGTGGTTGAAGTAAACCCAACTTCTGTAATTGCAGGATATCAAGCCAGTATCAATCTGTCTCAAATGACAAATTACAGACTATGTTTTTCAGAAAACTCAAACTCAGTACCCAGTTTTACTCGACATAATAATGCACTACATTATCAAGCTGCCTGTGACTATAAATTAAAATGTAATGAAATGTTTACAATGGACAGCTTAAAGTTAATGTTTTTTCATTGACACTCATGTATTTACATTTTACAATGCAAATATTCTGTACCCTTTCCTACTCTATTCATCATAACATTTTTCAATAACTACATACATTAACATGTCAGTGTTTTAAATAAACCCTCTGGCCCTGTAATTACTGCCAACAAGATCCAGAATTTTAATCCACATTGAACAATTTTTAAATCAGCAGTTTAGAATCAAATGTATTATTTAGCAGATTAATTGCCCTCCTTGAATGGCTTTAAAAGAAAGATACAAGGCTTTGAGGTTTAGGTGTAGGGCTGGTACCCCTATAGGGCTGGGTATCGGTATTCATATTGACTGAAATAATCCAGTACCAAGTATTGTGGAAACTTCTCCAGTCAAACAATATCTGCATTCAACCATTTTTACACAGATCTAAAAAAAAAAAGAAAAGAAAAAAAAAGAAAAAACAGACTATTTGTATGGTTTTGTTCACAGCCAATCACTGCAAGCATTCTTCAATATAATGAGACATGTGATTGGCCCACTAGTCCACAACAGCAGCTACAACCCATACAGTCAGTGGTGGTGAAGTAGAAAAAAAAGTATCCCTACTGTATTGGTATTGGCATCACTTTAAGGGTACATGGTATTGGTACTGATATTGTATGTTTTTTAACGATACCCAGCCCTAGCTAGTCCCTTCAGGAAATTATAATAATTAATGCAAATTCAACCAATCTCCACAATATTTGCGGGTCTTGACATTTTTCAAAATTCCAGCAAATTATCTGTGAAAACAGCAAAACAGGTTCTTCCATTTGCAATTTTTGTCAGTTCCCGCAATTTGCATTGCTTTTTTCTTTTCTTTTTTGTGTGGAAAAGTTGCCATTAGGTAGTAGTTAGGGGAGAAAGAAAAAAAAATCCTCCACTTGCAATTTTTGCCAGTTGCCGCAATTTATTTAGCAAAAAATCACATAAATATAATTTTGCAAAAATCACATACAACTTTGCAAATTGAATTGCAATTTTTGCGAAAAGCCAATGCAAAATCAAACATTTTCGATCGCAACAATCACAAAAAACAAACAAACTGCGAAATACTGGAGGGATCGTACCCCCCCACCACCACAACCACCAGCACCCCTCCTCCCCCCCTCAGCCTGTGGCCATGGTGCGGTGGATCCAGTCCAGGAAGTTGCTGACTCGGGTGTAGATCCCGTACAGGTCCCGATTGGCGCAGCCCTTCCCCCAGCTGACCACACCTGTCAGGAACCAGGTGCGTTTGTAGCGTGTGACCAGCGGCCCGCCGCTGTCACCCTGACACGCGTCCTGGCCGCCCGCCCGCACGCCCGCACACAGCATGTTCCTCGTCACGTTCAGCTGGGTGTGACAAGGGTATTATTATTAAGGAGAACTAATGGAATAAACTAGGTTTGAAAAAAAAATTGTTAACTGAAATAAAATTAAAACAAGGCTTTACAAAAAAAGTAACGGAAACTGTATTGTGTATTTACAAAGTGAAATAAAAATAAACTATAATTAAATTGTTAGCTGAAATAAAATTAAAACAAGGCTTTACAAAAGAAAGTAATGGAAACTGTATTGTGTATTTACAAAGTGAAATAAAAATAAACTATAATTAAATTGTTAACTGAAATAAAATTAAAACAAGGCTTTACAAAAAAGTAATGGAAACTGTATTGTGTATTTACAAAGTGAAATAAAAATAAACTATAATTATAGAGAAAATGTAAAGACAATGGAGTGGAAGCGCTGCTGGGTCTTTGGAGTGATCACTTAAAGGTGCTTTTTGGATATTTCAAGTGTTGTATTATGTTTATTCCATCTTGTGAAGGGCTCTTTGCATGAGTGGTGTCTTAATCAAGATGGTATAGAGAAAATGTCTTTAGCTTTCATCTTTGTCAATTTATTTAATACATGTAAGCTTATATTTTGTGTGGATGCTGAAGATAAAAAAAGAAGCTAAACTAGCAAACATTTAAAAACCAATTAAACCAAAGCTGAAATTGAAATTGAAAAAAAAAAAAAAAACTAATGAAAACTACAGAACTATAATAACCTTCGTGTGGATGCGGCACTCCTGCAATGGTACCCGTGGGATCTCCAGCCTCTGGAGGAAGCGGCTGGTTCGTCCGGACTCAGCCAGGCGGCCCCAGCCGCTCACGGTGGACAAGCGGACAGTGGCCAGTGTGCGGCCCATTGAGCCGTCGGCAGCAGGGAGGCACACGGGCACGACGTCTGGGCTCAGCTTCATCGGGGACCGGAGCTTCAGAAGAGCCAGGTCACAGTCGGAGGTGGAGTGGTTGTACCGTGGGTGGATTAGCACCTGGACAACTTGCCTGGTCTGCTCAGTGCCTTCTATGACATCACGGTCATGTTCTCCTTCACAGAGAGTTACCGTTTAAAAGTAATTAACCAAAATAAAACAAGAAAAAGTAGAGTAAAAACAATTTATTAAAGTAATTTGCTTTCACATTCTATGCTAGAATTTATGTTTAAAATATTCAAAAATGAACTAAAATGATCAATAGAATGTTAAGAAATAACAGTTTTGACTATACGTGTTGCAGAGATATCTACTGAAATGAGCATGCTAAACATCTAACCCCAGTCCATATTGTCTTGTACAGATGTTTCCTGCTGCCAAGGGCAGTACTGCCATAAAAGTACTGCCACAGTGGTCGCGGTAATGGTTGGATCTTTTCTGTTTGTTTGCACCAGTAAGCGGTGTGTCCACAGGGAGCGGTTAATTGAGCTACCAGCACCTTTCTGCAATTCATTCTCGATGCATGGTAAGAATGCACCGGGTGCGCTCCATTTCCCAACACCGCACCTGGCATTTAAGTGCTCTTGATGGCTAGTGTTTTTGGGCGGAGTGCTCTGGCTGCCTAACCTGACGCTGCCAGATGGACGGTATAGCTCCACATAGTTTCACTAAACCAGTCGATCTGGGAATGCAGTAACCAGACCCGCTGACGGAGGCGGGCACTTTTTCCAAGCTACTTGGCAGGTGACTGGATGACCCATCTGTCTATCACCGCTGGTGGGTGTTAACTTCAACCAATCAGATCGCCGAAGGTGCCTGTGCCCTGATTTCCGTGGTATTCATTGATTGAGTCCTCACGGTCGTAAAGTCACCTTCGAAGCATTTAGTTAGATTATAACGAACTAGTTGTGTGGCTTAGCCTTCCCAAATGTTGAGGGTCGTTTTTTAGAATTTAATACATAGAATTGAGAACGTTACATTCAATTTCATTCAGACTGCCTGTCACTTCCGCGGCGGCAGCCATGTTGACGAGTGAAAAGAACTACAAAGACCATGTACCCACTACTTGCCCAGACGAGCCTGAGCCCGCCTACGGCTGCCGCTGATTGGTCGGGCCGGCATGGTTCGACCAATCATCTTAACTGCCTGTGCATGACAAGATGGATACGTCGAGAGAATCTCTTTTGATCTCGCGAGGTTATCCATCTTGCAAGCAAGGTTACTGGCTGCCTCAACCAGAGAAAATTTTAACTTTTGGAGAAGAGCAATGCTCATCATTTGCACTTTTTTAACAGCAACAAATAAGCGCTCCACGTGCGATGTGTGTTTGTACACTTTGGAAGCGCACTGGACATGATTTCCGAAGCACTGTGACCTGAAGAAAACGCTTCCTGTAGACATGGCCCCTAAGAGTCCAACAAGATGCCAAATGAAAGCAGAGAATCCACAGATTGCAGTGGTATTAGTCTGATGACTCTATGACCAAAACTCACTGAACTAGCAGCAAAAAAAAACACTTACTGCTGCGGCAGCAATATAATAGTGCCCTTGGAAACAGGCAACATCTGTAATAGCACTAGCAATAACCCAATTTTATTACCGTGACGTAGAGCAGAAAAAGATCAGCGGTAAGTAGGTCAGAGTTTAAACAATTTGAACTTTGAGTGTAGCGCAATGTGGCAAATTCAAGCGGTCCGCGATGCCAAGGGTAGTGCTGCTGCCTAGTTGAGAGGCACCGCTCTCCCCACAGAAAACATCGGCACAGTGGGCGCAGAGCTGTTTTACCACAGATCATGTGGGGAGCTTATCACCAATACTGTTCTCTCTGGCCATCGACTGCATGATGTGAAACACCACCCAGGGAAAGCGACAGGGCATCCAATGGACCCTGAACTCAATCTTGGGGGACCTGGACTATGCGGACGACCTGGTGCTACTGTCAAGCAAGCACCAAGACATCCAGCAGAAGACAGGGAACCTCAGTGACAGCCAGTAAGTACCATTGGACTCCAGGTCAATGGTAAGAATACGCAGGTTATGAGGAAGAAACCCATCCGGAGATCTAGCAGCCTCAGCATCCACACAAAGAACAGGATCTTCAAGAGCAATGTCCTGTACGGCTCAGAGTGCTGGAAGACCACCGCCGTGATTGAACAAAAATTGGAGGTGTTCCAGACCAAGTGCTTGAGACAAATCCTCAAAATCTTCTGGCCAAACACTATCCCGAATAAAGATATTTGGAACAGGACAGGAACAGTGACCATGCAAGAGACAATTCAGGTATGCCGAAGGAGATGTACATGTTCTTCACATGCCACCCAACTCACTACCTAGAACAGCTGGACATCCCAGGGGAAAAGAAACCGTGGACGACCCAAAGAAACCTGGTGCAGAACAATTATAAAAGAGTTGAAAGGCAAAGGACTAACTCTGGATACAGCCCCCAGAGCAGCAGCAGCAGATAGAGCCAAGTAGAGATCCCTTATTGCCATCACCTCAAGTGCCAGACGGCTCAGAGGATGAGTGAGTGAGCGAGTCTGTTTGAGGTTTGTTGGGTAACTGTTGGTTATTAAGTGTTGAGTAAGTAGACAAAAGTAGAGTCTCTGTGCTCTCTCTTACCCACAGTGATCTGGAAGCGGTTGGTGTGTTTGGTCCAGACACAGTGAGCTGCTGTCAGCATCCACTGTGCAGACAGGATGATTGCACCACACTTATACTCCAAACCTTCAAGCAGCAGAGCCTAGGGGGCAGGGTTAGGGGTTAGAGTTCAGCAGAGCCTTGGGGGCGTGGTTAGAGTTCGGAGAGGCTCAATGTTGCGCTCAAGACAACTGTTGAATGTTATTTTCATAAGATTTGTTGCAATGCATAAAGAAACATCAGTCTTATCCTTTAAGTCAGTGGTTCCCAAACTGGGGTAAGCGTGCGTACCCCTACAGGGGGTAGTTGAGTGACATGGGAAAATGGACAAATGTAAGAAGGGAACTGGTGGGAATAGCATGATCCTAACACGTGCTACGTCCTGCCGGTGAAGCTCCCCACCGTCAGGTGCATGTGTTGGAGGAAGCATGGTGCTAGTCTATGGCTCTCTCCAGATCAGCAGAGGGTGTGGAGCAGCCACCAGGGCAGCAGGGTGAAATTGGCCAAGTACGAAATTACAAAAATAGAAATGAAATGAAAATAAAATAATGATAAATCTGCTCAGGAGGCACTAATTGGCGCAAAACGAAACAAATGTGAGTTCACTTGATCGAATGGTTTACCAGGCTAGTAAAAGATGTTTACCAGGCTAGTAAAAGATGGTTTACCAGGCTAGTAAAGGATGTTTACCAGGCTAGTAAAGGATGTTTACCAGGCTAGTAAAAGATGGTTTACCAGGCTAGTAAACGATGGTTTACCAGGCTAGTAAAGGATGTTTACCAGGCTAGTAAAGGATGGTTTACCAGGCTAGTAAAGGAGGGTTTACCAGGCTAGTAAAGGATGTTTACCAGGCTAGTAAAGGATGTTTTACCAGGCTAGTAAAGGATGTTTACCAGGCTAGTAAAGGATGTTTACCAGGCTAGTAAAATATGTTTACCAGGCTAGTAAAGGATGTTTACCAGGCTAGTAAAGGATGTTTACCAGGCTAGTAAAGGATGGTTTACCAGGCTAGTAAAGGAGGGTTTACCAGGCTAGTAAAGGATGGTTTACCAGGCTAGTAAAGGATGGTTTACCAGGCTAGTAAAGGATGGTTTACCAGGCTAGTAAAGGATGTTTACCAGGCTAGTAAAGGATGGTTTACCAGGCTAGTAAAGGATGTTTACCAGGCTAGTAAAGGATGGTTTACCAGGCTAGTAAAGGATGTTTACCAGGCTAGTAAAGGATGTTTACCAGGCTAGTAAAGGATGTTTACCAGGCTAGTAAAGGATGGTTTACCAGGCTAGTAAAGGATGGTTTACCAGGCTAGTAAAGGAGGGTTTACCAGGCTAGTAAAGGATGTTTACCAGGCTAGTAAAGGATGGTTTACCAGGCTAGTAAAGGATGTTTACCAGGCTAGTAAAGGATGGTTTACCAGGCTAGTAAAGGATGGTTTACCAGGCTAGTAAAGGATGTTTACCAGGCTAGTAAAAGATGGTTTACCAGGCTAGTAAAGGATGGTTTACCAGGCTAGTAAAGGATGGTTTACCAGGCTAGTAAAGGATGTTTACCAGGCTAGTAAAGGATGTTTACCAGGCTAGTAAAGGATGTTTACCAGGCTAGTAAAGGAGGGTTTACCAGGCTAGTAAAGGATGTTTACCAGGCTAGTAAAGGATGGTTTACCAGGCTAGTAAAGGATGTTTACCAGGCTAGTAAAAGATGGTTTACCAGGCTAGTAAAAGATGGTTTACCAGGCTAGTAAAGGATGTTTACCAGGCTAGTAAAGGATGTTTACCAGGCTAGTAAAAGATGGTTTACCAGGCTAGTAAAAGATGGTTTACCAGGCTAGTAAAGGATGTTTACCAGGCTAGTAAAGGATGTTTACCAGGCTAGTAAAGGAGGGTTTACCAGGCTAGTAAAGGATGTTTACCAGGCTAGTAAAGGATGGTTTACCAGGCTAGTAAAGGATGTTTACCAGGCTAGTAAAGGATGTTTACCAGGCTAGTAAAAGATGGTTTACCAGGCTAGTAAAAGATGGTTTACCAGGCTAGTAAAGGATGGTTTACCAGGCTAGTAAAGGATGGTTTACCAGGCTAGTAAAAGATGGTTTACCAGGCTAGTAAAAGATGGTTTACCAGGCTAGTAAAGGATGTTTACCAGGCTAGTAAAGGATGTTTACCAGGCTAGTAAAGGATGTTTACCAGGCTAGTAAAAGATGGTTTACCAGGCTAGTAAAGGATGTTTACCAGGCTAGTAAAGGATGTTTACCAGGCTAGTAAAGGATGTTTACCAGGCTAGTAAAGGATGGTTTACCAGGCTAGTAAAGGATGGTTTACCAGGCTAGTAAAGGATGTTTACCAGGCTAGTAAAGGATGTTTACCAGGCTAGTAAAGGATGTTTACCAGGCTAGTAAAGGATGGTTTACCAGGCTAGTAAAGGATGTTTACCAGGCTAGTAAAGGATGGTTTACCAGGCTAGTAAAATATGTTTACCAGGCTAGTAAAGGATGGTTTACCAGACTAGTAAAGGATGTTTACCAGGCTAGTAAAGGATGTTTACCAGGCTAGTAAAGGATGTTTACCAGGCTAGTAAAGGAGGGTTTACCAGACTAGTAAAGGATGGTTTACCAGGCTAGTAAAGGATGTTTACCAGGCTAGTAAAGGAGGGTTTACCAGGCTAGTAAAGGATGTTTACCAGGCTAGTAAAGGATGTTTACCAGGCTAGTAAAGGATGTTTACCAGGCTAGTAAAGGATGTTTACCAGGCTAGTAAAGGATGTTTACCAGGCTAGTAAAGGATGGTTTACCAGGCTAGTAAAGGATGGTTTACCAGGCTAGTAAACCAGTTTCTCCCCAATTGTGCTTGGCCAATTTCCCCCTGCTGCCCCGGTCACTGCTCCACCCTCTGCTGATCTGGGGAGAGCCGTAGACTAGCACCATGCTTCCTCCGACACATGCACAGTTGCCAGCTACTTATTTTCACCTGACAGCAGGGAGCTTCACCGGCAGGACGTAGCACGTGGGAGAATCACGCTATTCTCACCAGTTCCCTTCTGCCCCGAACAGACGCCCCGACTGACCAGAGGAGGCGCTAGTGCAGCGACCAGGACACATACCCTTAATCCGGCTTCCCACCCGCAGACACCAGCCAAGCCGGAGGTAACACGAGGGCGTGTATCTGCGGCCCTGGTGTTGGTAGGCAGGGAATCTACCGCCCTAACACTGGCACATTTACCTTGTGGTGAATTCAATCTTAGAAGTAGCTTCATTGGTACAGCTTCACCAGCCTCTGTGTGCTTTGTGCATGCATGCATGTGATAAAGGACTAAATAAATAAACAAAGTTGAACTTTGAACCAGCCAATTCCCATAGACAGAAATAGAGTCTGATCATGAACATGACCGATCTGCCAGGCTAGATATACAAAAACACAAATGTCTCTAGCATGTACCGCCTCTCTTGTTTCATGTATATACCATGTACCACTGGTTTGATTTCATGTATGTAGCATGTACCACTGGTTTGATTTCATGTATGTAGCATGTAGCACCTGTTTGGTTTTATGTAGCATGTACCGCCTCGACCTCGCTGTGACTGAGTGTGCAGCAGCATACCTGCCAGGGACACTGTCCTCTGGGACAGACGTATCCATTCACGATCCTGGGTGTGATCCGTTCCACGGTTTTTCCACAGGGAAACCGAACTGGAGCAGAGAAACAGGAAACAGTCAGCATGCCATCCCCTCATACAGTCTCTGTACCAATCAGGGACAACAATTCAAATTTATGTCAGTATGGTTCCACTCTCGGAAGACCGATTATTTTAACTTGATTCTTCCTGGCTGTCAGACAGCAGTGAATCGATTCACAATGTCAATAGAACAATGGTCTTTGTGTCCTGGCATGTGGCCTTTGTGCCCTAAAAAACGTGCGACGCCAAAGGCCAAATGGCCTTGCCCCTAAAATGACGAAATTCCCACTCTGCTTGTGTCACAATGTGAGCCAGACAGACAACCTCCAGATGATGTCAGGCAGATCTGATCACATTCTGATCAGATCACAACACATTTACACCTTACATTAACATGTGTTTTTCATTATCCAGATAACTGGATACAGGTCGCATTTAAAAACCAGGTGTAAATGGGGTGTAAGTGACTCCAGACTTGTCTGTCACCCTGTGGAACCCCAAAGCACCCTGGGAGATGTAGTTGTGGCTCTGACCGTGTGAGCGACAGCTGCTGTTGTCGGGGGCAAGGCGGTACCCCGGGGCGCAGTGACAGCGGTGAGCCAGGTCCACTGGGTCTCTGCAGAAATGCTCACATCCTCCGTTCCTATAGGAACAGCCATGAGAGCGACGCAGCGCTGTGGACACACACACACACACACACACACACACACACACACACACACACACACACACACACACACACACACACACACACACACACACAGAATTACAGTTGACTTCATCATTATTACAACAGCAAATTCATTAGCAACAACCAACAAGAAAACAATGAAGTCTAGTCTAGTGTATGTGCTTAATTTAGGAGAGAATATCTCAACTGTTATACACTAATATGACCCCTGCGAACAACTTGTGGGCCCCTATCGTTGCATCGGCCTAGTTTCTACGCCGAGCGCCTGGCGCAGTGGGCGTGGACCAGCGCACTTGATATCTTGGTCTTGGCGCTAGACGCAGCCTAAAGCATTACAACCACGCCTTTTAAGCGTAAAATTATGCACCGTCATGCTCATTGGATGAGTGCAATAAACGAATCGCACGCTTGCCTTTTAAGCTCCAATTCCACTCGTCCAGCAAAACCAGACAGAAGCCAAGCGCTCTGCCCCCCCCCCCCTCCCTTCATCCAGTCTGTCTGTCTCCATATAGGCTATTATTCCATATTATTATGCTTCTCAAACCAATCTAACTGCAGTTTAAATACTGCAAGCATGTAAATACGCTACACTATAGCAAGATCAAAGTGAAAAGAATGTTCTAAATGCATCAGCTAGAAAAATATAGCCTATTAGATTGGTGAAAGTTTGTCCAGAAAGATATCATTTTCTCTCGCCTGCTGCAGGAAGGATGATGCACATAAATATACCCTACATTATGTAAAGTCATTGCATAAATGTGTTTTTATTGTAAAACTAAATGTGAAGTAGGGCCAAGTTATTGGAGCGGACATCACAGTATAGCAGATGACAGTAGGAAGCGCGTTCCGCTGTCACTTATCTAAATCACGTTAAATCGACAAGGGATATATATAGGCCCAGGAGGACATATATGTTTCACTTAGGGTGGTGTTTTAATTTCGATGTTTTATTTGGTCCAATATTGAAATGTTCTACAATTGCAGGCTGTGTTACCATTACACATTATTTTAGATCAACCTTTTATATCTATTTCGCCTCATTTGGTTGCTATTTAGTAGCGAAATGGAGTACCCAATTGCATGCTGGGGACTGAGGAGAGAGGGAGAGAGTGACACAGAGAAGGGTGACAGAGGAGAGAGCCAGAGGGGAGGGAGAGAGCCAGAGGGGAGCGCTCCGCGCACTGAATAGGCCTGCTTTTCAAAAGCGCAAAGCGCTAAATGTACGCCAGGTCGGAAGATATCAGTAGGCCGGTATTTAGCGCCGACACGCCTAGTCTCGCCCATTCTGGGACTGCGCCACGCCCATTCGGCCTAAAGCGCATTTGGCAGCGTAAAGCCATATTGATATCGTCCCAAAACAGGCGCAAGGCACGTTTTTTTGCGGTTAAGGCCCGTTTTAGCGCCGAAGGCCTGTGGGAGAATAGGGCCCGTGATGTGTGCCAAAATCTCTATCCGCGACGAAAGCCCCAAAATGGCCAAAATGGCTATTTTTTTCTTTTTTTTTCCGAGTGAATGGGATTTCCCCCTCCTTAAAAGATATCCCCGTGAATTTCTACCAGAATATTAAAATAAAAAATTTTTGTATTACACTTTTTCTAAAAATAAATAATAATAATAATTTAGGCAATAGATCATTAAATATGCATAGATTAGCATAAACTGTTGTAACTACAGATTGTTCACAATGGCAACTAATTGCCATAGAACTAACACACAGGAATTGCCATATATTTATTAACTTAAACTTTATGGACTTAAAGCAAAGTTAGAACTTTTGTCTCATCTAGAGTTGAACTGACAATTAGGAATTTGAACAATAGTAGTAGAGGACCTGGCTCAGAAATGTATGCACTTCAGTTAGGAGAGAATATCTCAACTGACTAATATGACCCCTGCGAAGAATTTGGGATGTGTGCCAAAATCTCTATCCGGGTCTTATAAGGTTTTTTGAAATGTCTATGGAGAAAATGAATGGGAAAACTCACTTCCGGGGCAAGAAATGTCACGTGACTGTTGAGCTCTATTGCTGTTTGACATACTTCAGACTACACCAAATACATAAATAAATGCCTGTCTGATGACATTTATTAGTTTCTGACTCTGGGAAAGTGGGGGAAACAGTCAAATTCCCCCAAACTACTGTCTCTCTGAACTATCTCTTTAACCAAATCACACACATTTAGGCTATTCTATCTGATCTCCTTTTGATAACAAATAATAACTAATGTACTGTAATATTTTTTCACTTCCATTCACTGAGCCTCCCCTGAAACAGCTTGGAGCGCCCCTGGGGAGGCCCACCTCTCACTTTGAAAACCTCTGGTTTAGAGCCTAACAAAAAGCAACCATTCCAGCCACCAGTAAGGATAAAGCATGTGATTGGACGCCAGCCGGTCACATGACTCTCACCTTTGTCACAGTGGCGTCCGGTCATGCCAGGGGGGCAGATGCAGATGTAACTGTTCGTCTGAGGAGAGCACGTCGCTCCGCTCTTACAGGGGGAGGAGGCACAGTGATCCACTGCTACACACACACACACGTGCGCGCATACACATATATATACACACACACATGGACACATGGACACACACACACACACACACACACACACAAAACAATAGTTCCTAACAAATAGACGGTTTCACCTGAATTCATTTGAATTCAAGTTTATTTCCTGTCAACTATTGTATTAGCAAACACTGCAACAGGAAGTAAGCTAGGGGCAATTTAGAATGTTTATGTTGTTAAGTTGAAAAGGTCTATAGAACACAATTAGTGAATTTGTTTTAAGGCACTAACCTGAATGTTATGGACTGAGCTGAGTGACTTTTCTATTTTTCTTCTTTTACAAAGCCTTTATTATCAGCTGATATTTCATGATGTGAAAATGTCATGTTTTGTCTGTAACATTTTTCTAAATAACAATTACTCTGTAGGCTATAGTCTGTTATTTCCCTTATATTTCAGCAGACAAACTGAAACAAGATGCCGTCTGTGGTTGGGCCTAATAACATGTTTTTGGGACTTCAGGCTGAATCTAACTGGCTTTTATATAGAGACAGAACGGACAGAGGGCTGACTCAAATACCAGAATATGTCTTCCAGAAGGCTTCCTGAGAGAGAGACAGAGAGAGAAAGAGAGGAAGAGAG
>NC_139625.1:79447066-79578226 GCF_964638095.1 Poromitra crassiceps | reverse complement strand
TGTGTATCTCTCTCTCTCTCTCTCAAACACACACATGACGTCACCATACAAAACTAGAAAATAGGATCATCATCTACTATATAAATTTGCACTTTACGTCATTCCTAACGTGTTGTTGCCAAATTGTGACATGTCCCGTTAACTGTCATCATCACACATTGCCAGGGTTAAATACGCAATTAAGAGAAAAGTAGAGTGCGCACATCTACTTATGCAGGTGCCGGACAATGTGAATCCACCAAGAGCAAGAAAACTCCTTCTGATTCTGATGACTTTTTGAACGAAACGTTAATTAAGTGACCGGGGAGCATCCTAATTCCAGTGTGCGGACCTTATTTCATTTTTAAATACGCAAATAACCACAACCAAGAAAACCAACAAAGTAAATATCTACGTATGTAAGCATCACAGACCCGACATACAACCCTAACGCACCCATGCATTATTATAATGTAACGTCAAAAAACCTGGGGATTTTTTTCCCTCCGTGCCAGCCAATCCGGGAGGGTTGGCAACCCTCTCTGGACCATTCGATTTTTGGCTGTTTTGAACACAAATGAACCAAGGGACAAACGTATCATCTTAGCCCCTGAATCAGAACATAGCAAACAAGTTACAAAGTGTGAAGATGAACTTAGATAATAAATAACTAGATAAACACAATGACAACAAAGCTGAATGAAAACAGAGACAAAAACAACAGGAGAGAAAACAGGAGAGGTCAATGCTCTGATGGGCTTAACAGCAGAAAGGAGAGCCTGTCTGTGCATGAAAAACAGAAGAAGACTTTAAAGGAGTAGAGGAGGAGAACTGACCTCCTTCCTGCTCGGCTGCTGAGAGAGAGACGATGAAGAGGACGAGGAGCTGCTTCTGTCTGCTGAAGGACTCCATGATGATCTAGGCTATGTGACTGAGCAAAGTCCACACACACACACACACACACACACACACACACACACACACACACACACACACACACACACACACACACACACACACACACACACACACACACACACACACACACACACTCTCTCTCTCTCTCTCTCTCTCTCTCACACACACACACACACACACACACACACACACACACTCTAAAACACACACACACTCTAAAACACACACACACACACACACACCAGGGGCACCGGAAGACATGGGGACATGCACACAACCCACACGTGCACGCACACACATGTCACTCCCCTCTCTCTCATTCTAAATCACACACACATTAAAACACACAAGCATGAAAACATACACTCGCTCTTTTTCTTTCTTTCTCGGCACCTGATTTGATAACACACATCAGTCCTAAATCTATGAGCTAGTAGGAGGCCTACTTACCTACGAGTAGGTAATCATCCATTTATTAATAAGCCTGGAGCCCCGTAGGGCAGAAGGTCTGTTATCAGGCATGTGCTGCCACCTAACTGACTGTAGCCAAACATGTCACACAATGGGCAGTGATGACTGTTTTTCAGTTTAGAAAACTTTAGTTTAGTATTATTTCTGCCAGGAGATAACGTTTTCAGTTGTGTGTGTGTGTGCGTGTGTGGTGTGTGTGTGTGTGTGTGTGTGTGTGTGTGTGTGTGTGTGTGCGTGTGTGTGTGTGCATGTCTGTCTGTGTGTGTGTGTGTGTGTGTGTGCGTGTGCATGTGCGTGTGATGCCCCAAACGCACTGGGAGCGTCAGATGCTCGCGTTTTCAGAGGTGGGCAGTATTTTAAATACATGTATTTAAAATACGTATTTCAAATACATTTGTCTATTTGTCATTTGTATTTGGCTGGACCGAGAAAAATAAGATGTAATTTGTATCGAAATACTTTCAGATGTTGTATTTTGCATATTTTAAATACATAAAATACATTGTTTATGTAATTTTATTCTCAAATTGACACATTTTAAACATTGACACAGGTTTAAACTGTGGAATAAAAAAAATGCAATGTGAGATCTCACTTCTACTCCGCCTCTGATTGACTTACCCTCAGAACAATCTCAACCACAAATCAGAGGCAGAGTAGGGTGGGAAACTAGTAGCCCCGTGTTGGTGGAAATTCCCCCAGAGATAAAGTACTAAATGTGATGATTAGATATTGCATGCAAACCAGTGTATGATATTAGAGAGACACAACTAATGCTAATTCAACAAAACAAAACAATAACAACAACAACAACAACAACAACAACAACAACAACAACAACAACAAATGATGTTTGGTTCTGACCTTTAACGGGGTGTAGAACCATGAGTCCCCCTGACACTCTGATTAAAGCTGTGATGAACCCAACAGAGTGCCACATTAGACCAGGCTGATAGTAGAGACTAGTGGCCCTATCTTCGTACAGGCGATATCTCCTATTAGCGCATTAGCTTGCGCACCTGTTTGCGCGTGCCTTAAAGCAGGGAAGATTGCAGTCCGCTGTCCAGGTGTTATGCCGAGTTTTGCACCCGCCAGACAGCAGCAAAACGCATCCCCACCTCACGGGAACATATTGTAATGATTTATACAGAAGCATAACTGTTTAAAAATTATATAATTGTTTGGGTAGACCGTAGATGTGACCTCCCTGTTTTCAAGTTAAAACAGCCCCAAAATATGGTGGCGATGCATGGTGGTGCAGGGAAGCATAACTCATCACAACAACGGGCGCAAACGCAGATTAGAGGCGTGCCAAATCATTTATGGACGGCGCAAACGGGATTTGGGCGGTGTTAACCACCAGAATTATTCACAAGTGTGGACTGGCAATGCCTGGGCGTTACATCAATCAAACCAGATTCCCGTCTTGCTGTCCATGTAATACAGTTTGCGTGAGGCATGCTGTAATTCTTCCCATGCGTAATTTGGATAGGTGTACTGTAGGCCTATTGACTGTATATATTATCCCTATCTCATACCGACACCATCACATCATACACCTGTTAAAAACATGTGTTTTGATGCAATTCGGGTTATTTTGTTGACTGGGGTGGGACAATAGAAACGTGTTTGCAGCGGGTAAATGGCAGAGACAAAAGAAAGGATTTGAGGATTTACAGTGGACTCAATTAAAACTCGACTCGTGCCAGATCGGCTGTGATGCCAACGACCCTCCGGGTTATAGCATGTGAAGGTGAATAGCCTATTGCAAGTAGGCTACAATGTACACATTTTCTCAATTAATTTACCATAATCCCTCCTTGCAATGTGATAAAAGTTTCTCAGTGAATTATAGTTGATTGCCTCACCGAATAATCTGCTGGTTACCCAATTTTAGCAGCAGAATTTGATGTACTGGGGTGGCACGTCTGTGCGTAAGGATTATGGTGCGCTCCAGCGCAGTGAGGTACAGTATTAGCGCGTAAGAGGTCCCTTTTCAAAGCACTTAGCGCGAAGTAATTGCGCGCTGCTGACGATAGGATAATCCCCACATTTTAGCGCTGAAACGCCTGCTTTGGCATGTGGCACGCCTATGCCCAGTACAATTATAACAGGCATGCACTTGTGCCCGCCCCCAATTTGCATTGTGCACAGTGTTAAACGAGCGCAAACGCTAAATTACCGCTTTTGGGAAGATAGGGCCCTAGGAGTTTAATGCTGACAGCCTGAATGATTACAGGCCTGTTGCTGTAACTGTTTTCATGAAGGTGTTTGAGCGACTGCTCTGTAACCATTTATCCACTGTTGAGATGGAGAGGAAGTCTGACTCAAACTAGTAGTGAAGCCTCATGTTTGTGGAAATTCCCCCAGAGATAAAGTACTAAATGTGATGGTTAGATATTGCATGCTAAGGCAAACACTGCCCTATCTGCAAATGAAACTGTTTCCTGGGCGGACCAGTGGATGACATAGGCGGGGAGTGGAGGGAAATGGGGGGGGGTGTAGAAGAGAAGTGTGTGTGTGTGTGTGTGTGTGTGTGTGTGTGTGTGTGTGTGTGTGTGTGTGTGTGTGTGTGTGTGTGTGCGCGCGTGCGTGCACGTTACTGCCATAAATGTTTTCTTTCTCTCTCGATCTCTGCTGCAGCCTGCGTGATTAGTGCAGTCGCGGGTGAGGCCTCTGATGTACTTCAAATGAAATATCGTTCCCCGACACAAATATTCATTATCAGCTTTGTACATTCATTTCTAAGGATGTATCTCCATTAAACCCAAACTGGTTGATTCAGAAATTAATTTGAGAATTGTCAGTATCGATTTTTTTCGCCAAGCATTCTTATTTCCACCCTTCAATGCCTGCAGGCAGCTGCAACAATTTACTGTATAGGCTACTGAAAAACAGACCAATTGATAGCAGGTGTGTGTGTGTGTGTGTGTGTGTGTGTGTGTGTGTGTGTGTGTGTGTGTGTGTGTGTGTGTGTGTGTGTGTGAGAGCAAACTCTTTGATGCATGATTTTGAATCAAAAGTTCAACTAAATAGATTAACCAAAGTATTTAGTCTAAATGGAAGAATAATAGAATCGAATATAATAGAATAGTTTACAGCAGCAGTCCGAGCTCTGTTCTCATCCTTTTGTAACTTAAGGTCCACTTCTGATTGTTAAAACAGTAAGTACCACCTTCCCAGATAAATGAAAGAGAGAGAGAAAAAAGTCATCGAAATTATGCATTTTAATTGGAAGTTTTTGATCTACCGTATATAATTCTTGAGCACATTTAGATATAAAAAATAAATGAATAACTATAATCACACTTTTTAATTAAATTTGTATTAATATATTTGGCAATACCACTGCCTCCGTGGCCCTGCACTACACGGTGCTCTGAGGCCCACCAGTGGGCCATGGCCCAGTGGTTGAGAATAGTATAGCCGTTTTTCCCGCTACAGTAAGCAGCGGGAGAAAACAACCTATGAGAGAGCGGTGATAATCTATCGTAATTTACAGTGTGATTCCCTGCACCTGTTTGGTGGCCTATATAAAATGTATTCTTTCAAACCTCGCTGCTGATTTTGATCCTCACTCCACCCAAGCTGCCCAACCTGAGAGGAGAGAACCCGCTATTTGCTTTTAGCGCTTGTCTTAAAGGGATAGTTTGGTTTGTTTGAAGTGGGGTCCTATCAGCTAGTTGCATACACTAACTGAAATAGGTACAATGTTCTGGACGCTGAGTGCACCATTTATCGAGACCCAGCACTCTGAAGCAACAGCCTCCAGAGCTCTGTCTCTCTACTACACGCCAAGAACTAAAACGTAATTTAGCCACCTAAAACAAACAAACAATTTTCAGCGCTTTACTTTACCGTCAAACAGCCCTCTCATTCGGCACTATTTCCTGCCAACCGTAGAACTACCGTATTCCTCCGCTTCCTTGATTTAATTTCAAAGTAAAATACATGATTTTACGTTGTTTGTTCTGTATTGATTAGGAGAGAGAGGGAGGGGGGAAGAGAGAGTGGTGGGAATCAGCTGGTCATCGGGCACATCACATATTATGGACTCTGTACTATAGATTCGAATCATCACTGTCATCACAAATTTCCACCGTTTAAAGTACAGGGGCCTACACCCAAACCTCAGACCCCCACCCAAAACCTCTTGGCCCTCACCCAAAACCTCTCAGCCCCCACCTAAAACCTCTTAACCCCCCACCCAAAAACCTCTCAAACCTCGACCCAAAACCTCTCAGCCCCCATCCAAAACCTCTCAGCCCCCCACCCACAACCTCTCAAACCTCGACCCAAAACCTCTCAGCCCCCACCTAAAACTTCTCTAACCTCCACCCAAAACCTCTCAGCCCCTCACCCAAAACCTCTCAGCCCCCCCACCCACAACCTCTCAAACCTCGACCCAAAACCTGTCAGCCCCCACCCAAAACCTCTCAAGCCTCGACACAAAACCTCTCAGCCCCCACCTAAAACACCCACAACCTCTCAAACCTCGACCCAAAACCTTTCAGCCCCCACCCAAAACCTCTCAAGCCTCGACCCAAAACCTCTCAAGCCTCGACACAAAACCTCTCAAGCCTCGACCCAAAACCTCTCAGCCCCCACCTAAATCCTCTTAACCCCCCACCCAAAACCTCTCAAACCTCGACCCAAAATCTCTCAGCCCCCACCCACAACCTCTCAAACCTCAACCCAAAACCTCTCAGCCCCCACCTAAAACCTCTTAACCCCCCCACCCAAAACCTCTCAAACCTCGACCTAAAACCTCTCAGACCCCACCTAAAACCTCTTAACCTCCCACCCAAAAACCTCTCAAACCTCGACCCAAAACCTCTCAGCCCCTCACCCAAAACCTCTCAGCCTCCACCCAAAACCTCTCAGCCCCTCACCCAAAACCTCTCAGCCTCCACCCAAAACCTCTCAGCCCCCATCCAAAAACTCTCAGCCCCCCACCCACAACCTCTCAAACCTCGACCCAAAACCTCTCAGCCCCCACCCAAAACCTCTCAAACCTTGACCCAAAACCTCTCAGCCCCCACCTAAAACCTCTTAACCCCCCCACCCACAACCTCTCAAACCTCGACCTAAAACCTCTCAGCCCCCACCTAAAACCTCTTAACCCCTCCACCCAAAACCTCTCAAACCTCGACCCAAAACCTCTCAGCCCCCACCTAAAACCTCTTAACCCCCCCACCCAAAACCTCTCAAACCTCAACCCAAAACCTCTCAGCCCCCACCCACAACCTCTCAAACCTTGACCCAAAACCTCTCACCCCCCACCTAAAACCTCTTAACCCCCCCACCCAAAACCTCTCAAACCTCCACCCAAAACCTCTCAGCCCCCACCTAAATCCTCTTAACCCCCCCACCCAAAACCTCTCAAACCTCGACCCAAAACCTCTCAGCCCCCACCCACAACCTCTCAAACCTCGACCTAAAACCTCTCAGCCCCCACCCAAAACCTCTTAACCCCCCCACCCAAAACCTCTCAACCCTTGACCCTAAACCTCTCAAACCTCCATCCAAACCCTCGCACCTACCCAAAACCTCTCAGCGCCCCACCCAAAGACGCAATACAAATTTCGGACTTGTCGGACAATAAAGTGAAATCCAATCTAATCGAAAATATTGAATTAAGAAATGTAACTTTATGGATGTTAAATTTCCCCAATAAATTGAAACAGTGTATGTTTTAAGTAAGCAGCTACATCGACTCTCCACTGTGTCTCTGGTGTGAGAGAGAGTGGGAGGTGGCCATGGAGGAAATGGCGTAAGGATTCAGAGGGAGAATCTGAAAATGAAGATTTGAGGTGTCTGGAGAACAAGCGAGTGTCTCAAGTGTTTCGGGCGAGTCTTCCCAGAAGATTAAGAAAGTGAAGAAAGACGAGCCGGGGCCTTACTGTAGGCCTATTTGGTTGGAATGAAAGCATTGTGCAGAGTTGATGGAGTGTTCAGTAATCCACATGAGGTGGGGAAGTGTGTGCAAGGAAGTGTGGGAGCAGTGAAGTCTGTCAAGATAACTAGAAGTGGAATTGTTATTATTTATTGTGTGTCGAAGAAGCAGGGTTTGAAAGGTCTAGATATTATTAGGTTTGACTCTTGTAAGGTGGAGTGTTTCCAACTTGGAACGGGTCCAGTGAAGAAAGGAGTGATTAGTGGAGTGCCAATATGTGTTGACGTTGAATAATTTGAAGAAGTGGAAGGTGTATTTGAGGCGAAGAGAATGAGTTGGTTTAGAGATGGTGTGTTTGTCTTTTGAAGTTAAGTTAGTTAACGAATTGAAGGTCTAACAACCAAGAACACGGTTTAGCGCTGTTAACGTTAGCTAACGGTTAGCCGTTAGTTGAGGCTAGCAGTACCACCCAAACGGTTAGCCTAGCTGCACCTTAGCTTAGTTCAGTGGCTGCACCGCAGTGAATGGATGATGAATGATAGCTAATCACATGTAACGTTAGCTAAGCTGTGTAACGTCGTTCTTCTGTTAACGTTAGTTGGTCCAATGACGAGCTCGCTGACCTAAACTGCAGGCGTCTCTACGTCCAAGTAGTTAAACTCTGTGCTGCTAAGCTGCAGAGATCAGCTCTATTGTTGTTAGCCTGGTAGCTAACCTAGCTGCCTGCAGTGGAGATGGAAGCAACGATGTTAGAATCAGAAGATGTTGGTAAGAAATGTTTGAATTTAAAAGTGATAAACGGACTGGATTTTGTTGCAAATTCTCTTCTATTTTGAAGGCTCTATTGCTGTGAGCCTCAACCTTTTTCATATCAAGGACCCCGCTAGCCGGGCGCTTCTCGCTCATACAGAGCATGCGCCCGGCGAACGTCAACGCATTTCCCATCAAACAATCGGACCGCTCTCACGTCTAGGTATAAAAATGAACCCTTACCTGAGCCAAAAATGTGAGGTGAAGACACTATCCGATGGTCAACATCCTCTTTTTTTAAATACATATAGTTGCCCTTTCCAAATTGTTGCATAACATCCACTTTTCTGTCTTTGAAAAACCGAAAATCATTCATCTGGAGCAACCCGGAACTACGACTCACTGTTTACTCACTAATGCCCCCCACACTTCCGGAATGGTATTCCACCTACATTTTCGGTTTTTCAAAGACTGAAAAGTGGATGTTGTGCAACAATTTGGAAGAGGCAACTATATGTGTTTAAAAGAAGAGGATGTTGGGCATCGGATAGCGTCTTCACTTCAGGTAAGGGTTCATTTTTATACCTAGAGGTGAGAGCGGCACGATTGTTTGATGGGTAAATGGCCTGCATTTATATAGCGCTTTTATCCAAAGCGCTTTACAATCAGTAGGTAGTCTACATTCACCCATTCATACACCGATGGCGGCAGGCTGCCACGCAGGGTGCCTACACACCATCGGGAGCAAGGAGGGTTAAGTGTCTTGCCCAAGGACACAACGACAGCAGCTGGGAGGGAGCGGGGATCGAACCGCCAACCCTTGTGTCATTGGCCGACCCGCTCTACCTCCTGAGCTAAGCCGCCCCGATGATGGGAAATGCGTTGACGTTCGCCGGGTGCTAATGCTCGAAGCGCCCGGGGTAAAAGGACCCCTAACTCAAGTTATGCACATTTGAGCCACATATTATTTCTCTTGAACCCAAATCTGAGAATATTTTTGTTGTTAGATGTGATTTAATCCAGAACTGTCTGTATTGTAGGTAGAGATAACAGAATCTATTCAAAAGTGATTCTTCTCTTCTGTTAACTAATTTTAATGCTTACATTTAATAATTCATCAGTTAATATAATCATAATAATAATTGATAGGACTTGTAAAGCGCTTTTCTAAGTACTCAAAGATGTGTTACATTACAAGAACATAAAGAGATAAACATATATATATGAATTATAAAATTTCTACCGAAAATACAAATAAACGTTACAAAGTGAAAGAGGATGGTGGAGGTTAGACCCAACGTGACCCTACTACTGTACTTTGTGTATATATAATATATACACACGTGCAGTATTAGGGTCGTTCAAAACGCTCTCCAACCCGTCTCCGACGTCCGATTGCAGATCCGAAAATATGATAGTCCTCCTACGGAAGCCAGTAATTTAGCCGGGGCGGTTAAAATGATACTGCTGCGTGAAACAACTGTTTAAAAGCAGTCTTTCCACAGCCTGTGCCGTATTTAGGAGAGGAGAAGCTTCCTAGTGCCGACAGGAACCTTGGGAGTTTGAGTTTTTCATGACATGTTTTGCTTCCCGGTTCGACGGTTTTACTACATACAGGTCATGAGGCAACTGAAACTATTTCCCAACAAGAGCAGCACTTGGCGATGGCGGCAAGGAAAAATAGCCCTTTAACGGGGGCAAGAAAACCTTCAGTAGACCTGGCTCTTGGTGGGCGTTCGTTCATCTGCCATGAGCGGTTGGGTTGAGACAGAGAGAGAGAGAGAGATGCACAGTAATGGCAGTAATAATGATAACAACTATAAGTAATAGTAATGCACAGTAGTAATGGGGTGCTTGTACATGTAGCGGCCATTCAAGTGATTTAAGAGTCATTTCACTGTTCTTCCACTAAAGCGATAGTAGCACTGGTAGCAGTAGCTGTGCAGAAATACATTTCACAGTATAATGCAGAATGTGTTAGTTACTACACTGCTGTGAAGGGCGCTATAGAAATAAAGTTTTACTTACTTACACATTCTAATAGTAATATCTTTCCAAATAAATTATGATCGATTGAATATTTTTATGCCACGGTCAGAAATCCCGACACCTGAAAACTGAAGCTGACCCACGACCAATCTATTTGTCAATAACAGAATTGATAATCATTTTTCCTGGTCTCAGAGCGGGCCAGGGCCTTCTGGGCCGAGGCGGAGGTGGATCAAGTTTTTGATGAAATTTCTGAATATCTGCTTCACCTGAAGGCATCCTTCAAGAACAACACTGCTACAGACACAGGTACCTGTATGTCTTATCTGCCTGCCTGCCTGCCTGTCTATCTGACTGACTGTCTGTATTGAACTACCTGAATTTCACACCATGTTAAAGGAGCCTTTGTTCAGCTTGTATTCGATGCAGAACATGTGATGGTAATTCATACATTATGACTGAATTTGTTAGATTTTATTTGAATCATAGGCCTCGTTCAGACTGCCATCTTAAATCTGTTGGGCATATAATCCAGTTTGAATCCAAATTGATTTTAGAAAAGTCTGGACAGCAGAACCCCCTACATGGAATGTTTTTTTTTTTTTACAAATTGGATCCAAAACACATTTGGAGGTGGTTTGAAATACAATTTCAATTGGAGTACTACAGATGCATCTCAGTTTGGATGCTCTGGTCGCTCAAATGACATTTCAAAGGACACACAACGACCACGTCAGATCCAGACTGACGGAAGACAGCAGAGAGAGCGGTGTCAAAGGAGGACATGGAGGACAAACGGACAACAACAGTCCGTGGACAGACGTGGTAGTTACTAGGGATGCACCGTTGGACAATTTTGGCCTATACCGATAACTGATAACTACCGATAACATTGCTGTTATGGCATAACCGATTTTTACCGATGTCGATATGATCTGTATTAAAAGAAATCTACAATGATCCAATTGTGTACATACTGAAACACACATGTAAACACTGTGAATTTGAAAAAGTAATGTTTTAATGTCCTTATTTCCAAAACATTTGGAAAAGCCCATAAATCATAGATTACATTTCCAACATTGTTTCCTCTCAATGTGAAAATTTGAGCTGAAACTGATAACAGGTATTGCTGTTATTTTGCTCATCTGACTGTACCGTTAAAAAATTACTAACATCGACCGATATGATTGCCGATATATCGTTCACGGTTCATCCCTAGTAGTTACTGACGCCTACGTTGTTACCACAACAACCCATGCAGATAGGTTGGTCATATCAAATCTGATCTGATCAATGGCAAATGACAGTGTGGACAGAATGTCTTAAAGATCTGATTTGAGAAACAAATTGCATTTGCCTGCAGTCTGAACAAGGCCGGTGTGGGTGTGTGGGTGGGTGTGTGTGTGGGTGTGGGTGTGGGTGGGTGGGTGGGTGTGGGTGGGTGCACGTGCCATGCATACAAAGGGCTTTACATGTAAGCATTTAGATGGCAAATGACAGTGTGGACAGAATGTCTTAAAGATCTGATTTGAGAAACAAATTGCATTTGCCTGCAGTCTGAACAAGGCCGGTGTGGGTGTGTGGGTGGGTGTGTGTGTGTGTGTGTGTGGGTGTGGGTGTGGGTGTGGGTGTGGGTGGGTGGGTGGGTGGGTGGGTGTGGGTGGGTGCACGTGCCATGCATACAAAGGGCTTTACATGTAAGCATTTAGATGGCTTTACATTTTTAAACATTCTATTGTGAAGTCGAGCATGTTTAGTCTGTGTAGTAACGATTCTGATATGTTCTCTAATAATCCAGCTAACACTCCTGATCTTGTTGTTGTCAATGAAAATCGTAGAGAGGTGTTTGTTCTAGAGGTTGGCTGTACCTTTGACCACAGCCTAGAGGAGGCCTTTCTAACCAAGATGCTGAAATATCAACAGCTGGAACAGACCATTTCACAGCTGGGCTGGGCTACAATTGTAAACTTCTAGTTTTCATATTTGGCAGCCTGGGTCATACGCTGGTTGTGAGAGGCCTTCAGATGGCTGGTCTCCCTAAGAGAAGGGCCAAGCAGTTAGCGAGGTATTGTTCAATATCTGCTGTTATCTGTGTCGGCTCAATATTGAGGAGGCGCTGCTTTTTGTACCCATGAAGTGGATACTGACCGTTATCATGTCTTACAGTATAACTGTATTTGTCGACCTGCCATTGTCATCATCCCGTGTGTTGTTATCCTATGTGTAGCCTATGCATTATTGTGGTTGCCGTTTGGGCACTTATGTAACTGATTGACTCCCAATATTTGATTGCACTATTAGTGTTTGTCGTTTTACATACTTGTATTTATATGGACATAAATAAATTATTCAAAAGTGTGTGTGTGTGTGTGTGTGTGTGCGTGTGCGTGCGCGTGTGTGTGTGGTGGTGTTGTGTGGTCAGAGTGTGTGCAGGGCTGGAAGCTGCTGGCCCTGCTGGACTGTCCTGAGCCTGAGGAGGATGTTGTGCCGCACGACGTGTCTGTGATGCAGGTGGTCATCGGCTCAGCTGGACTCACTGTTACAGGTAACCTGTCACTACATGAACATGAGCATGAATCCACATGTAGGTGAAGCACACGTGCCTGCCCTTGCACTAAATTGAATAATGTAACAGTGTTAATATAGCTATCAATACCTTATGGCAAATTATCATTGCAAAAAAATGAAACAAGAAACAAAAAACAGTCTTTATCAGTCCTCGTCTCCAACTTCCGAGTCGGAATGCATGAATGTTTGAGTCCAAGTACAAGTCATCGGTGCTCAAGTCCAAGTCAAGTCACGAGTCCTGAAAATGTGTCCAGAACTCAGACTGGAGTCTGTGTCCAGAACTCAGACTGGAGTCTGTGTCCGACTCGACTCGACACACGCACGCATGAGTGACTCAGAGCTGCTGGTCGCAGCTAATAATGACTCTGTGTTGTGTTAGATCCAGTGTTTAGTTAACATTAGCTAGTCTCAGTACTGCAGCAATAATTAAGTATAACTACTAGGGGTGTCACGATATTTCGTTGCACGATATATCGCGATATCGAAACGTCACGATATGTGTATCGTCAGAAAAAATTTATATCGTAAAAAAAAAATGTTTTTTTTTTTTTTTGCTCCTCAATAATAATAGAACAAATTTAGCAGAATCAACATGCATGAGTGAGGGGGAAGACTACTACTGGCATGGCAAAACAGCTCAAGGGGTACATAAGATTACATAAGTTTAGGGACCATTGAGCATGAGTTATTTAAGAAATAGATTGTATACTTTATTTTTCTTTCACCATGCAACAAACATTTAGCTTGTGACAGTGTGACACATTCTATTGCAAGAGAAGCATTATCTTCCATGTTGTTTTATAGTTATTATAATAACAATTTCCAAAAACAGCATTTGTTTTGTATTTTGTGTATTGTATTTTGTGTATACCGTTGTGGATTTCAACGGTACTCACATGGTTAAATAAATTATAAATAAATACATAAAAATTATTTACTTTTGTTAAAAAGAATATTGTTAAAATATCGTATCATATCGTTATCGTGAACCCAATATCGTGTATCGTATCGTATCATGAAATTAGTGTATCGTGACACCCCTAATAACTACTGTATAATTATTTCATGTTAATTAACTGTTTCCTGTTAACTGTGCAGAGTTGTTGCCAGGGAAACCGTCAGAGCAGAGCCGGCCCCCCTCCTCCTCTCCCTCCCCCTCCCCCTCCCACTCCCCCTCCCTGGAGGCTCCGCCCCCCTCTGCAGGCAGCAGAGACGGCCTGCTCGCCCCGCTGATGCCCGTCCAGCTCAGCTACCGGCCGCACAACTGCAGCACGGTACGTCCCGCAACACAACCTACCATGTCTCAGTTACCGGCTGCACGACTGCAGCACGGTAGTCCCGCAACACAACCTACCATGTCTCAGTTACCGGCTGCACAACTGCAGCACGGTACGTCCCACAACACAACCTACCATGTCTCAGTTACCGGCTGCACGACTGCAGCACGGTAGTCCCGCAACACAACCTACCATGTCTCAGTTACCGGCTGCACAACTGCAGCACGGTACGTCCTGCAACACAACCTACCATGTCTCAGTTACCGGCTGCACGACTGCAGCACGGTATGTCCCACAACACAACCTACCGTGTTACTTTTTTTTTTCAGACCCCTGATTTTTCTCCCATTTTCCACCTACCATGTTACCATTATCCTGTCCAAAATAATCACAATCAACGATATTATCGCAATAATAATCAAAATATGCTTAAAGCTTTCTCTGCTCTCCGCCCTCCAGGCCTGCCTGCCCAGCTTGCCTAGCTTGCCCCAGGCCACCCCTCCGTTCTGGGGTCAGAACCCTCTGAAGGTGCCTCTGCTGTGCGGCTTCCGCAGGCTGACCGCCACGCCGATGCTATCGCCCAGCGGGGGCGGAGTCTGGGATTGGGAGGGGGAGGAGTCAGCCTGCCTGGAGGAAGAGGACGCGGGTGGCTGGGACGTGGTCTACAAGGCGCCGTGCGGACACAGCCTCCGCAGCCATGACGATGTGATGCGTTTCCTGTTAGCCACCGAGAGCTATGGCATCCTGCAGGTTTGTTTTGATGCTGCCTTCAGGGCCTTCAAGGAAGTCGGAAATACAAGTTTCCACATATTGAATAAGTGGTTTTGGTCGGAAATAAGAACAGAATGATTCCTGTATCAAACTCTTTTCTCAGTTTAGAACTTTTTCTCCAGTTTAGAACATTTTTTTTTTTTATGTTTTTTTATGTTTTTTTCCCGATTTTTTATCCCATTTTTATCCCCCGTTTAGTGCTCATTTGAATTACTCAATCCTGGTTGCTACTCCATCCTCTGCCGATCTGGGGAGAGCCGAGACTGATTCCATGCATCCTCCGAGACATGGGCAGTCAAGTCAGCCGCTTCTTTTCACCTGCCCGAGGAAGCTTCACCGGTAGGACATAGCACGTGGGAGGTTCACGCTATTCCAACCAGTTCCCCTCCCTCTGAACAGGCGCCCTTAACGATCAGAGGAAGAACCATATAAGCAACCAGGATGTTGCATGTTTTTGTGAAGGGGGTTCCTATATGAAGGAGACCCCCGGGAGGCACGGGGAGAACATGCAAACTCCACACAGAAAGGCCATTTTGCCGACCCCCACCCGGGTGGTGGGCACTCGAGGACATGCGGACGGGCACGCATTCCTTCAGTGTTCACATCGGCCCAGGTGGGAATCGAACCCACGACCTTCGAGCTGTGAGGCGATAGTGCTTACCACTGCACCAGTTTAGAACATTTTTATGTCGACTACACACATGTACATTTTTGTGACTGCATCTTGCATAGTTTTGCATAGTATTGCATAGTATCGCACTGACAAAATCTGTCCACAGACAGACAGACTGACGTATAAACACCTGGCAAAGTACTCAGGCTGCTTCTGTGGTAGTTCCCGCTGCACGTGTCTCCAGGACCACATTTTGCCATGATGACACACACACACACACACACAAACACAAACACACACACTCTCACAAGGTGAATACAATAGCAGCCCCGCTGTGGCGGCTGGTAATAAAGAAAATAAATACTGTAATACTGTAGTTTTAAACAGTTTTTTCCATTGTCATGTATTATAAGACCCACAATTATCACTGTAAGTGGACTCCTCATTACTATAAGCAAATTATTCAAACAGCATGTGTATAGGAATTATACCAACCTTTTTAATGCATATAAGCGGTTTCCACTGTAGTGGTATAGTCAGTAGTAGTTGTTGTGTATCATTGTTCAGTGAACTGAACTCACTACAATCAATAGTACAAGATCATTGCACTTGCTTTTAGCCATCTGCTTCTTGATATATGTCCTTACTGTTTTTAGCCATTTACTTTTTAATATATGTCACCGTAAATATTGTAAATATTACTCTATTTTAGGATTGGTGTGATGTGTATAATTGTATTATTTGTTTCTATGTTTTTCTTTAGGTCCATTTGTTTTGTATTTGCCTTTATGCTGCCTCTTGGCCAGGTCGTCATTGTAAATGAGAACTGGTTCTCAATTGACCTACCTGCTTAAATAAAAGTTAAATAAATAATAAATAAACTGTTTGAGATATGACTGCTTTTTTTACCCATTTTGCTTCAGGCGGACTTCTTCACCTTTAAACCCGCCGTGCGTCTGGACCCTCCTCGCCTGGCGGGGCCGCGGCGCCCAGAGCTGGACCTGAGCCGGGGGGCGGAGCCTACGCCGGTGGAGCTGTGCACGGGGGAGACCGGTGTCAAGGGTCAGGGGTCAGGTGTCAGGCCCGATGACTTCCGCTACCGCAAAGAGCGCTGGCCCCACGGCTGCTTCCTGACCCGCGGCCCCGCGCTCTTCACCGCCTGCTGCGACTGCACCGACGGCTGCCTGGACACAGAGAGCTGTGCCTGCCTCGCTCTGACCGCCGGGGGGCACCGCTACACACACCACAGACTGACCGAGCCCGTGCCCTCTGGGTAAGACAAGGAAAAGGCCCCTTTAACGAGGAAGAAACCTTGAGCAGACCTGGCTCTTGGTGCGCGTTCATCTGCCATGAGCCATTGGGTTGAGAGAGAGAGAGTAGTGGCAGTAATAACAATGATCAAATCAAAATACCTGAAACTAGAACGACCGCACCGCGGATATATGCCTCCGTCAAACAAGTGAGACTTTGACGTTTGAGCCAAATGTGAAGACATTTCGTCAAGGTGTTACTGAGATATGGCATTACAGAGCTTGAAAATGGTGTTCGTGAGGTCACAGTGACCTTAACCTTTGACCACCAAAATCAGTTCATCCTTGAGTCCAAGTGGACATTTGAGGCAAATTAGATGAAATTCCGTCAAGCCGTTCGTTCCTGAGATATCACCTTAACGAGCATGGAACGAGCGGTAGTGAGGTCACAGTGACCTTGAACTTTGACCACCAAAATCTAATCAGTTCATCCTTGAGTCCAAGTGGACGTTTGAGGCAAATTCGAAGAAATTCCATCAAGACACTCCTGAGATATAGTGTTAACGAGCTTGAAAATGACATTCGAGAGGTCACGGTGACCTTATTTTTTTTATTTATTTTATTTTATTTTTATTTTACCTTTATTTATACAGGGAGAGTCCCTTGAGAGCAAGCTCTCATTTACAAGGGAGCCCTGGTGTACAAAGAACATATACAGCAGTTACAAAATTACAGGTTAACACAGCAGACAATAACAAGCATCAAGAGCATAATTAAATAATTTCAAATAAAACATGAACACACCTTGCGAGGAATGCTTTCTAAAAGTGCTTTAAAAGAAGCAAGCGGGATCAAATTATCCATTTTTAAGTTTTCCTGGAGCACATTCCATCTGTTGGGGGCGAACCAAGAAAAAGCGGTCTTTCCTTGTTCGGTTCGCACCCGTGGGACAGACAGTCTGATATAGGACCGCGATCGTGTTTGATAACCTCCACTGTTACAAGAAAGGAGTGCGGATAAGTAAGGTGGAAGTTTCCCAATTAATGCTTTATAAATAAATATCAGACAGTGCTGATCTCTACGCTCCGACAGGGAGGACCAACCCACATTTTCGTACAGAATACAATGATGTGTACTGAAAGCATCACCTGTAACAAAACGCAGAGCGCTATGATATACAGCATCAAGAGGCTTTAAGACGGATGGAGAGGCATACATGTAAATCACATCACCATAATCAAAAACTGACATTATCAAAGATTGGACAACAGTTTTTGTGGCCAATAGTGAAAAACAAGACTTGTTTCTATACAAAAAGCCGATTTTTCTCCTCAAATTCTTTGTGAGATGTTCTACATGTACATGAAAAGAAAGTTTGGTGTCCAACCAAATACCAAGATACTTATAAGAATGGACTAATTGAATTTGGTCGCCTTGAAGCGTACGGATACACAAATTATCATTTCTGTTTAAAGATCTTGAGAACAACATCCACTTTGTCTTAGTGGAGTTCAAAACTAATTTAAGATCGAACAGGGACCGTTGCAACGAATCAAAAGCGGCCTGCAAAGATAAGACGGCCTGTGCCGGGGTGGGTCCAAAACAATATAAGATTGTGTCGTCCGCGTAATAATGGACATTGCAGAGATCAGAAGGAAGAAAAATGTTATTTATATAAAGAGTGAACAGGATAGGCCCGGAAATGGAACCTTGGGGCACGCCCTTCCCGACGTCCAATGAAATGGATTTGATATTTTCCGCCATTACAGACTGTTTCCTTCCAGTCAGATAGTTAGTAAACCATCTGACTGAGGGGTCGTCTAATCCGATGGCGGACAACTGAGCAATCAGGATGTTGTGATCTACTGTATCGAAGGCCTTGGAGAGGTCTACAAAGAGAGCCGCCCAGTGCTGGCGGCTATCCAGGCCATTCAGAATGTTATTCAAAACAAGGGATGTGGCAGTGACCGTGCTATGGCCGGGTCTAAAACCAGATTGATGAGGCTGAAGAATGTTGTAAGTATCTAGAAATGCACGGAGCTGTACATTCGCCAAGGTTTCAAGCACCTTGGCAAGGCAGCACAATTTAGAAATGGGACGGTAATTATTTAGATCGCTCAAGTCACCACCTTTAAAGAGGGGTGTAACTTGAGCGGTTTTCCATATGGCCGGGATCTCGCCCGTGACAAATGTTAAATTAAATATATGGGCAATTGAGGGGGCGACCAGGTCAGCGCCAAGGCGTAAAAGGAACGGTGGAATGTCGTCCTCACCCTTGGATTTCCTGGTGTTCAATTTGGAGAGAGCCTCATAAACTTCATGACTACTTACTGGTCTGAAGGAAAAACGGTCGTCTGAGGAGGCGGGAATCGCCATCGGAGGCGGGCGGTCGGCTACGAAGGCAGAAGTTGCCAACAGAGGCGGGCGGTCGCTGATGGAGGCGGGGGTCACCGGCGGAGGCGGAGAGTCGGAAACGGAGGCGAGGGTCGCCAACGGAGGCAGGCAATCGCCAGCAGGGTTCGCTAACGAGGGCGGACGGTCGCCAATGGAGGCGGGGGTTGCCAACGGAGGCGGTCGCTCGTTTACAGGGGCGGGGGTCGCCAGCGAGGGCGATCGGTCGCCAACTGGGGCGGGGCTCGCCAGCGGGGGCGGGCGATATCCAGCAGGGGTCGCTAACGAGGGCGGACGGTCGCCAATGGAGGCGGGGGTTGCCAATGGAGGCGGTCGCTCGTTTACAGTGGTGGGGGTCGCCAGCGAGGGCGGACGGTCGCTAATGGAGGCGGGGGTTGCCAATGGAGGTGGTCGCTCGTTTACAGTGGTGGGGGTCGCCAGCGAGGGCGGTCGGTCGCCAACTGGGGCGGGGATCGCCAGCGGAGGCGGGCGATCACCAATGGGGGCGGGGGTCGAGGGGGCCGTGTTATCAGTGAGCCTCTCAAACAAATAGCTCGCGGATACAAAGTGCTGGTTAAAAGTATTGCACATATTAAGTTTGTCTGAGATTATTTTACCATCAACGTTTATCTGGGGGGGGAGAGTAGAGTTAGGTGTGGCTTTGAGAGTTTGAACTGTTTTCCAGAAGTTGGAAGTGTTACAGCTAGCAGCTAGATAATAATCCGCTTTGGCTTTTCTGATTATACAAATGGATTTATTTCTCATTTTCCTAAAGTGAAGCCAATCTGCAGGATCACCAGTTGAGTTAGCATTTGCCCAAGCGGAGTCTTTAAGTCTCCGCTTGACCTTTGAGCACCAAAATCTAATCAGTTCATCCTTGCGTCCAACTCGATGTTTGAGCCAAATTGGAAGAAATTCCGTCAAGCCGCTCCTGAGATATCGCGTTAACGAACATCGTACGGACGGATGAACGTACGGATGGACGGACAACCCGAATCCATAATGCCTCTGGCCTGGCTATTGCTGGTGGAGGCATAAAAACACGCTCAATAGATTCTGTGGGTGCTGAATAGGGGTGCACCGATCGATCGGCACGCAATCTGTATCGTCCGATTTTGACCTCAAATATGTCATCTGCTGCTGCAGATATTTCTTTATTGTCGCCGATTGCATAGCCGATCATGCTGCACGTGAGAAACATGAGGCAGCCCATTTTCATGTCTTCAATGTCTATCGTTTAACTTTCATATTGTGCTCTAACGTTTATATCATTGTGTTGCAAAGCACACGCTTTGCTTTCGTCAGTGTACTCACCTCCACACACCCCACCAGACTGTCAACACACCCCTTGCGTCTTTGAATCACACAAATCAGCTGGTGATTAGAGCAGACTCAGCAGAGAGAAGTTACCTCCAGTCCTCCTGCCTACCGAGGCATTTTGATCCATATTTGCGTGTATCCTTCTAACGTTAATAGCTCCGGTTAGCTTTAGCCGCTTTAGCTTAATCGATAAAATAGTTAACTTGGGTCGAAGTTATTTTTCTTGTGTAACAGGGAAATCCCGGAAAATGGAGTATTTTTGTTGAGTGAACTGAACTGCATTGAACTGGTAACATGGAAATCCCGAAGTGGAATGATTTTTGTTCTTTTATAAATTGAACTGAGGGAACTGGACTACTACTAGCCATTTAGTTCAACACAGTCTTGTGCTCCAATTATCTCACACACAAAAAATCATGTTGGTGGTTTCCTTTAGCCTACAAAATATAAAATATTGATGTAGAAAAAAAAGAAAATGTGCTGCACTTTCAATTTGATGCATGAAATATGTAAAATGGAAACTGTTCTATAATAGACTGCTATAGCTGCTTACAAAATAAATAAATAAATATATATATATATATATATCGGTGATCGGTAATCGGTGATTGGTCGATGATCGGTTGGGCAGATATTTCTCATAGGTGATCGGCAATCGGTGATCGGTGGCAAAAAACGTGATCGGTGCACCCCTAGTGCTGAATCCTCTTCCAACAAATGTCACAGGAAGGAATTACTCCAGGACAGCACTCCATAAGGTTGATATTTTCGTACAGGCAATACAAATATCAAACTTAGATTAGAGTGCTGTCCTGGAGTAATTCCTTTGTGAGTAATAACAATAATACATTAACAACTGTAATACTCTAACAGTAAAACATAAGTGGTAGTAATAGTAAAATGCACTGTGACGATAGTAGTGATGATAGCAACTGTAGTAGTAGTAGTAGTAGTAGTAGCCAGAACAGAGGAGCCAACACAGACACAGGTGGATTTGCATGACAGCTAAGCTAAGTATTTTCTATCTGTGCTCATGAAAAATAAGCTTTGTATTTATCCCTGGTCCGTCCTGTCCTGTAATACCACTTGTACCTCCCAAGAGGCTATAGTGAGTTAGCCTGGGTAAACCCAGCCTCCATGTGACCTCTATGTGCTATCAGTCAGATAGAGGTCACGTGGAGGCTGGGTTTACCCAGGCTAATTGTGAGTCACCGTAGCATTGAGTCTGCTCTCAGTCCAAAAGGAGAGGAAGAAGAAGCCCCCAGTTAGTCAATAAATGCCATAGCAAACAAAACAATTGCTGAAGCTGCCATGAATAAACTACCAAATCTATCAAACTTCTACTTTCTACTTTGTTAGAAAGCTTGAATAATCCACTAACAAATCGCTTACACTTACAGTAACAGACTATATACCCAGTATGCTCGGTTACATTACGAACGTCAATAACATGATTCATACAGATTTGGATGATGATTTTCTGCCATTTATTTTTCCACAGACAGACAGACCCTAACCCTAACCCAAACCTTGTAAAATGCTTATAAAAATAGTTTTACTTGGTCAAAACTAAGAAATACAAATAAAAACAAAAAAATCAGTTTTTGTTTGTTTTTTCCTAAGTGAAATGTTATATTAATGGTCTCCTAATTCGAAATATAGCTGAATCGCTTGGTTTGACCAAGTAAAACTATTTTTATATGCATTTTACAAAATGTCTATGGAAAAATAAATAGATGAAATCCCTTCGTTTGTATGCATAACCCGTAAGATGGAGTGACTTTATCGCTCTATGGAGGAGGGTGGTAGGAGGTGAAATCAAATGCTGCCCCCTGTTAGTTTGGTGCATCTGGCCAAGAATTGCACATTGTACCTTTTAAACATGTGAATATTGTGACATGGGAAATGTAGCCACAATTTAGCTGTTAGTGTAACTGTGTGTGTCTGTGTGTGCGTGCATGTCTGTGTGTGTGTGTGTGTGTGTGTGTAGGTTGTTTGAATGTGGTCCGTGGTGTGGCTGTGAGCGCTCTCTCTGTCAGAACCGTGTGGTCCAGCGGGGGCTCAGAGTCCGGCTCCAGGTCTTCCACACCGCCGGCCGCGGCTGGGGCGTGCGTTGCCGTGATGACCTGGACCGCGGCACCTTCGTCTGCACCTACGCAGGTAACTGTGGACTCTGTGTGTGTGTGTGTGTGTGTGTGTAAAGAGACAGCTGTGCACGTTTATGCGCAGCAGTAATTTTTCAAATATTTACGGTGAATTTTCCATTTAGTTATTATGACACTAATGTACAGAGACATACAAGATGAGCCTGAGGCAATTAAACACAATTTTCCACAATACACTTCTTTATTTGTGATCAACTTTTTATTGTTGTTGATATCTTGTATGCATACATACAAATTACAATAAGAACGACAAAACACATTAACAGCACTGTCTCTCTGCCTCTCTCCCAGTTCAATTCAAAGAGGCTTTATAGGCATGGCCAATACAGTACTGTACAGTATTGCACATAGTATGATATGGTAGTACAAACGGGGGGAAATACAATTTGTAACATATAAACAAACTAAAAACATCATGTTACTGTAATGTCGTACAGGTAGTTGAAACAACCACCATGTCAACAATATCTTGTGATGAAATATACATTGTATTCTCTCATACATTAATTTTCACTCTGTCTCTCTCTTCCCCCTCCTCTCTTTTGTCCCCCCCCCCCCCCCCCCCCCAGGTATAGTCCTGAGGAGAGCCCAGACAGCAGTAGACCCCCCTCAGCCTAAGCGGAGCAGAGCTGATCTGGGGTCAGACGATGAGGTGGAGGTGGTCACTGAGTGGCTGGCCCCGCCTGTTTTGCAGGGGCGGAGCAACCTGCTGGAGTCTCCGCCCACCTCGCCTCCCCTGCACGTCCCAGTCATCCAGAGGCCCACAGACGCCCCAGACAGAGAGAAGGTGCGTCACCGTGTCAGCATCATCAGCTCTGTGAACAGCTGACTGTGTTTCTGTCCGTCTCAACAGAATTTAAACTCTCCTAAGCCCCGCCCCTTTCCGCTCTGTGCCCAAATAACAGTTGAGCAAACTTGGTACCCGACAGAACCTCGGTCAACTTTCCCCGCTGATTAACGATGAACAATAAAATTACAATACGACATTTCTAAACAAAAACAACTATCAGCACCAACAGTCATACTACCAAATACCTTAATCAGGCTCCCGCCAAACTCTTCATTCTCTCTCTCTTTCTCTCTCAATTCAATTCAAAGGGTTATTGGCATGAGAAACATACGTTTGCAAAGCAAACAAAAAAATGTCCGTACAAACAATTAAAGATATAGTAGAATAAAGCAGCATGTAAACAGCTGTGTTCATGTAACATTGTGATCAAATATAATATACATAAGAGTAGGTAAAGTTAACTTAACCATGTGCTTACAATTAAAGATACCTATATCTCCATTCTCCATATATAGGTGTAGTATAGCTATCTCTTTCTCTTGACCGCACATTGCCATCATAGCATTTGCTGCCATATCGCTACAGTAGCATCTGGATCGATCACACATCAGCAAGGAGGACGTCATGATATATTGCCATATAGTGCCTGCGCTCCTATTGGCTAGCGTGTGCTCATTTGTTACTCTGGGACAGTTTAACTGAGCGGTCTGAGCCAGTCAGAGCCCTGAAGCCCCGCCCCACTGTGATGTGATGTGTGTATGTAGCAAACAACCCTTGGTCACTTGTTCAGTCAAAGTTTGGTAATGTTGAACGTGTCCAAATTGCACCAAATCCGACACTGCACTTCCTCGGGTCCCCAGCAGCACACCCGCCAAGTGTGAAGGCGATCGGACGGTTCTTGAGATATGGGAAGGACAGACAGAGAGACACACACACGGACAGGCGCACGCACGCACACACACACACACACACACACACACACACACACACACACACACACACACACACACACACACACACACACACACACACACACACACACACACACACACACACACACACACACACACACACAGTGATTCCTGGCCTTATAATTAGATTAGAAAGTGCTAGCCTGCAGATAATCTGGCCACTCGCCTGTTTTGGGCTTTTCCATTCATCTCCACTGAATTTAAAACTTTTTTTAAATGTTTTTATTTTCCTGTCTGGGTGCAGGCGGCGCTGCGGGGAAGCCAGGAGCCGAAGCCTGCAGCACCAGGTACAACACTAACCACGACACCAACCAAACCCACTGATGTTCACTTTTACATTATTGTGATGCAAAACTGGATAGTTCCTTAAATAATAATAATACTTATTATATATGTAAGGGATAATGTATAGTGAGGCGGTGATTACGGGGGAAATAATGACCGACAGGTGAATGATTGAGCCCGACGCGCAGCGGAGGGCTCAATCATTCACCTGAAGGTCATTATTTCCCAGTAATCACCGCCTCACTATACATTATCCCGCTTAGAATACGGCCTACAACTAAATCATTCAATAATCTGACAAAAATAATTATTCAAATAGATTTTTTAATAGCGTTTTCAACGACAAAGCGGTTTCATTCGTAATTGGCACACAAGACACCACAGCTGCAACTGGTTGGCCTAATTAGTAGTGTCTGGTGACAAAAGGCTCTTATCAACTGATTAATCCAGGTGTGGCAGAGCAGCGGTCGGTTGTCGAGAAATAATGACCGGTGAATCTTGTTGATTGACCAATCAGAATCGAGTATTCAAGAGAGCCGTGTTCTAACTAAATATATACACACATACATACAATGTTTTTTCTAGTATTTTTCGGTTTAGGCACCAGTACCATTTTAAAAGTATCGTTTTAGCAGAAAAATAGAAACGATCCTCATCCCTACCGGTGACGGTGTCAGAATCCATCCACTGCATGCTTTCTCTCTTCCTGTTTGGACGGGTCAGCTGACCAATCACAGGGCCAGAAGGCGGTTGCCAGGACGACAGCGAGCTCCCGGGCAGGGGCTAAGGAAGAGACATGTGCGGGTCAGAAGAGCCTGAAGAGAGCCAGGAGCGAGGACGTTTACTTCCTGGACGCCAGCAAGGAGGGCAATGTGGCACGCTTCATCAATGTAGGTTCAACAGTGAGGGCAACATGGCACGCTTCATCAATGTAGGTTCAACAGTGAGGGCAACATGGCACGCTTCATCAATGTAGGTTCAACAGTGAGGGCAACATGGCACACTTCATCAATGTAGGTTCAACAGTGAGGGCAACATGGTACGCTTCATCAATGTAGGTTCAACAGTGAGGGCAACATGGCATGCTTCATCAATGTAGGTTCAACAGTGAGGGCAACATGGCACGCTTCATCAATGTAGGTTCAACAGTGAGGGCAACATGGTACGCTTCATCAATGTAGGTTCAACAGTGAGGGCAACATGGCACACTTCATCAACGTAGGTTCAACAGTGAGGGCAACATGGCACGCTTCATCAACGTAGGTTCAACAGTGAGGGCAACATGGCACACTTCATCAACGTAGGTTCAACAGTGAGGGCAACATGGCATGCTTCATCAATGTAGGTTCAACAGTGAGGGCAACATGGTACGCTTCATCAATGTAGGTTGAACAGTGAGGGCAACATGGTACGCTTCATCTACATAGGTTCAACAGTGAGGGCAACATGACACGCTTCATCAACGTAGGTTCAACAGTGAGGGCAACATGGCACACTTCATCAACGTAGGTTCAACAGTGAGGGCAACATGGCACGCTTCATCAATGTAGGTTCAACAGTGAGGGCAACATGGCATGCTTCATAAATGTAGTTTCAACAGTGAGGGCAACATGGCACACTTCATCAACGTAGGTTCAACAGTGAGGTCAACATGGCACGCTTCATCAATGTAGGTTCAACAGTGAGGGCAACATGACACGCTTCATCAACGTAGGTTCAACAGTGAGGGCAACATGGCACACTTCATCAACGTAGGTTCAACAGTGAGGGCAACATGGCACGCTTCATCAATGTAGGTTCAACAGTGAGGGCAACATGGTACGCTTCATCAACATAGGTTCAACAGTGAGGGCAACATGGTATGCTTTATCAATGTAGGTTCAACAGTGAGGGCATCATGGCACGCTTCATCAATGTAGGTTCAACAGTGAGGGCAACATGGCACACTTCATCAACGTAGGTTCAACAGTGAGGGCAACATGGCACGCTTCATCAATGTAGGTTCAACAGTGAGGGCAACATGGCACACTTCATCAATGTAGGTTCAACAGTGAGGGCAACATGGCACACTTCATCAACGTAGGTTCAACAGTGAGGGCAACATGGCACGCTTCATCAATGTAGGTTCAACAGTGAGGGCAACATGGTACGCTTCATCAACGTAGGTTCAACAGTGAGGGCAACATGGTACGCTTCATCAATGTAGGTTCAACAGTGAGGGCAACATGGCACACTTCATTAATGTAGGTTCAACAGTGAGGGCAACATGGCACGCTTCATCAATGTAGGTTCAACAGTGAGGGCAACATGACACGCTTCATCAATGTAGGTTCAACAGTGAGGGCAACATGACACACTTCATCAATGTAGGTTCAACAGTGAGGGCAACATGGCACGCTTCATTAACATATTAAACAATGAGTTCATACCAAGAGGACCTGGGCGCATCTCTATGGAGATTTCAGCAGCGGAAGTTGCCCGTTCTCCATATCTGGCTGCCAAAACTTTGCTCTGTGCTCCATAAGAGAGTAACCATTATGGATATGATTTGGACTGTGATATTAAAGATCTGTGATATTGTTATTTTGTTATTTGTGTGATGGGAAACCGATATGGACTTACAGGGTCCGTGAGTTTAGTGACCTTATCATGGTATTTTTGTCAGCAGCCTATCATCAAAATATGTATAATGAAGGAGTCCAGCACCCCCTCCCAGAATGTTCCAATGTCCCTGCTACAAGTGAACTACGCACATGGGCAAAGCCAATGCAGATGTTCACACGAAAACGTCACGAAGAAAAACAACCTCCACAGCTGAGATCTCTGTACGGAGATGCCACCATTTTGTCTGTGCCCAGGTCCCTCTTGTTAATACTGTAGATACTGTAGGGCTGTGACAGTGCTGACATTTCCTTACAGTGGTGAAAAAGTAGCACCCCCTGTGGTTTGGTGATTAACTGCAAACCCCAGACACTGCAACTTTTTATATTGTTTATAAACAGTTTATTTTGTATAATGAATGGGCTATTGATATATTTATCAGTATTATGTTTTTAAAAAATCTCAAGAAATTATAAAGACTATAGGAACTATGAGATGAGTGTGTAGGCCTATAAGGCACATTACAATAATTCCATTCAGTAAATTCAGATGAATAGTTTGTTACTGTTTATCATTTAATTGTTGAGCCCCTTTATGCTGTTTTGTGACCAGTTCTTTTGGCTTTGTGCCTGTAATATTTCACATAATAAAGTATACAATAAAATAAGCTAATCATAATGATGCCCTGTGACCTCTGACCCTGCAGCACAGTTGCCATGCCAACCTGTTTGTCCAGAATGTCTTCACCGACTCACATGACCCAGCCTTCCCCCAAATCGCCTTCTTCGCCAGCAGGTCAGCTGCCCTCTCACAGGCCAATCACGGGGGGGTAGTGGGGGATAGTTGTTATTATCAGTTTTTGTGTGTATGTTTTTTTTTTTTTTGTGTGTGTGTGTGTGTGTGTGTGTGTGTGTATGGGGGGGGGGGGGGGGGCTGTCCGACTTACATGTTCTATAGTTCTAAAGTTTCACTGGAATTATGTTGTTAAGGAACGGTTTGGACCAAAACCTATTTCCTGTCAGCTATTGTATATTAGCAACACTGCAACAGGAAATCAACTTTGGTCCATTTAGAACGTTTATGTTGTTAAGTTGAAACTACTCAACTGATTCTAAATATGGCTGAATCGCTTGGTTTGACCAAGTAAAACTATTTTTATAAGCATTTTGCAAAATGTCTATGAAGAAATAAATTGAGAATTCACTTCCTGGGACTTAGGCACTCCAGACAGTTTCACTGGAGTTCTGTTGATAGGGAACAGTTTGCACTCAAGTTTATTTCCTGTCAGCAACAATGACCCTAAAAAGAAGGATAAGACATCACTCAGGTCACAGCGTTAGAAGCATTTATCAATCAAAGGTGAAATGACACAGATATGATGGTGTATAGTGGGACTGACCCTGCCCGCCCCATTCACTTCAATAGAACTGCCCCCAATGCAAGATTCAAACACTGTGATGTGAGTGATGTCTTAACCTTCTTTTTTATGGTCCTTGGTCAGCAACAGGAAGTAAGCCTAAGGCCAATTTAGAATGTTTATGCTGTGAAGTTGAAACTGTCTATCCACCTTATTTTTGAATGCCCCACTGTAAAAAATAATTGTGGGTACAAGGTTCGGTTTAACGTGACTTATTGTTGCAGCTTGCCATTTCCTTTGTTATACTCGGCTGCAGACCCAAATTATAAACCGGAAACTGGAGTACGTTATTAAAGTTATAAATATAGTCACGTTATAAACAACTAACCAACGCTGGGGGTCCATATGGAAACAGTGTTACTCGAAATGGTTAAAAGTTAAATCAATTTGGTCATTCAGTGGCGTTTTACTGCCATGTAAAGTAACTATTACGCTAGCCGCTAGCATTAGCCACAGTAGCCGACTACCCACAATGCATTACGTTATCCCAGCACCCGAATGACACGGCTGTAGAGCAGAATGGCTCTGCTGTAAAATCCTCATAGACGTTTTTTTTGTCAAGTTAAAACAGTGTAAAGATTACACCGGAAGCGGAAGAAGCACCCATCAGGCATCATGGCAACTAGAAATAAGGTGGATAGGAGCACAGAGCGAAAGGGGGCATGCGACTTAGGCATGCTATAGATAGAGTACCAGAGGGATGACATATTTTTGTAGTTGGAAGGTGGAAGTCCCGGACATGTTGGAGCTTCAGGGGAAAAGTGAATGGTGTTTTAGAATGGGGATTTCACTTAAATTCATAAAATAAGGTCTGTGGTTAACAAAAGATTATGGGATTGTTAATTTGTGTTCAGCAGGATAATCTTCACAAACATGAATCCCTTTTATGACTCGCATAAAAAAACGCATTTACATTTCAAAAGTCATAAAATTGAATCACGTTTGTGAAGATTATCCTGCTGAACACAAATTACCACTCCCATAAACTTTTGTTAACCACAGACCTTATTTTATGCATTTAAGTGAAATCCCCATTCTAAAACACCATTCACTTTTCCCCTGAAGATCCAACATACTACTTCCGGACTCACTCCTGCAGTGCTCTATAGGAGCACAGAGCGAAAAGGGGCGTGACTGAGAAAAGATGAATGAATAACCCCTGTGTGTGTATGTGGCCTCTCAGTGTGGTGAAGGCCGGCACCGAGCTGACCTGGGACAGCTCCCCGGACGGGTCCTGTCGCTGCGGGAGCGACGGCTGCCGGGGGCGACCGGCATCAGAGGAGAAGCTGTGTGTTGCGTGTGAGGTCAAAGGTCACGCCTGATGATGTCACTGCTGCTGCTGCTGGTTTTTAAGACATTCCGGACGACAAAACAACTGTCAGAATCTGTATTTTTCTACGATCTTGTTGTAATAAAAGGGTTTGAAAACTCAGTTTGTTGTTTGTTTTTGTGTTTAGTACAAATTGGAGAAGGGGTTGTAGTTGATTCAGTGGTCTATCCTCAGACCATGGTCGCTAACACAAACCACTGTTTACTACCACTAGGCTCCGGCGGGGGTGGTGCTATTGGAATTGGGTTTACCAGTATATCTAGAGCCATATGATTTCCGTAAAACAGATGGAATCATTGAATTTGGTAATAGAAATAGAATGAACTGTCATCATTATCAACACAAGAAAATTTAAAACCCTGTTGGGAAAAGGAGAGGAGAGAAACCAAAAGCTTTGGATGGACAGTGAAACAGAAGGCAATGGAACTTGAGCTAGCTCAATTCAACTTTAGTCCAACAGTACCATTACCAGCAATATCACCTTGGATTCTTCCAGACGCCACAGTCGATTTTACAATATTGGAAAAGAATAAGGATATAGGGAGTTTATTTGTGATTTATATACAGTACATTACCACCGTTTTTACACCCAGATCTATACAGATAGCCTACATCAAAGAGTTTAGGTAATAACGTAGGGATAGGATTTTTTTGTTCTGGAAATTAAGGTAGGGAAAAGGATCGGTGAGGGTGTATCAGTGTTCGCAGCAGAAATGCAGGACAAAAGACCGTTGAGAATGATCAATCATTTGTTCAGATTCAAGCGCATCACTAGCAAGTTTACAGTCAGACAGACCAGATATTTTGATTGAAGTGCAACACTCATACAGAATTGGTATGATGGGTCTTACAGTTACATTTGTATGGATTCCTGCACATGTTGGCGTCAGAGGATATGAGATGGTAGATAAGATTGCAAAGGAGGCTACAAAAAAATCAACACACTGACTTGGCAGTTAACATCAGCAAAACAGAAGTCAATGCCATTATTAAACAGAGGTTGAGGGGAAGGTGGCAAAAGCAATGGGAGGAAGAGAGGAAAGGATGATGGTTTTACAGGATTCAAAGGAAAGTGGGAGAAGACGTGCAGGAAGGAACAGGAGAGATGATGAGACAATTATATCAAGACTCAGGTTTGGACACACCGGATTAAACAGTTCACTATTCATTATAGGAAAACATAACGGGCAGATGTGATTGTGGGCAAGAAGAAACAGGAGTAGTAATACTACATTGTCAGAGATACGAGGCAGAAAGAAGGCAGCTGGTTCAGGACCTCAGAGAGGTAAAACTAAACTTTGACTTAGTATTTTTACAAAACAACTCAGGAGATAAGTGGTATCAATTCATATTTGGGTATCTTAGAACAACGAATTTGATTGAGCGGATATGAGGATATTATTATTATTATTATTATTATTATCATCATTAGCCTATTATTTTCTTTTCATTTTACTAGACAGTAGGCTACTAGATTCTGATCCACACTCCATACCAGTTGGTGGCGGTAATGCACCAATTCGTCGTTTGCCAACTGCCAATAGATCTTAAAGAAGAAAAAGAAAACACCAAAGAAGAAGAAGCTGTCAAGATGGCGGACCCGCTCGACAAGCTTTCGTGAGTCCAGCTTTTAACAACTAATTTATTACATATCTACAACACGAACTAACCAGCAGAAGACTCCCTCTCTCTCTGTGTGTGTGTGTGTGTGTGTGTGTGTGTGTGTGTGTGTGTGTGTGTGTGTGTGTGTGTGTGTGTGTGTGTGTGTGTGTGTGTGTGTGTGTGTGTGTGTGTGTGTGTGTGTGTGTGTGTGTGTGTGTGTGTGTGTGTGTGTGTGTGTGTGTGTGTGTGTGTGTGTGTGTGTGTGTGTGTGTGTGTGTGTGTGTGTGTGTGTGTGTGTGTGTGTGTGTGTGTGTGTGTGTGTGTGTGTGTGTGTGTGTGTGTGTGTGTGTTCTCTCAGGTTCTGCTGCTAATCATAGCTAGCTTAGCTGCTAATCATAGCTGGTATTGGGAATAGACTGGTTCCCAACAACCAGCTCGTCTAACTTCACTGAGGAAACGGACGATGCCTGACAAAGTGACATGTTTTATGGATATTATATATGAGTCACTTCACAACAATGACTTGGACAGGATGGATGTGCCGTGCGTTTATGTTGTGTGTTCTTGTCTTGTCTGTATAAATGCTAATGTTAGGCCCAATTCCAATCCGCCCCCTAAAGACTCAAGCCCTGAACCCTCAGTCCCTCTAATGGCCGCCATCTGAAAGTGGTTGAGTCATCAAGTGTGGAAGGGATCCACATTGGATAAATAGGAGGATTGGGACAGCAGAGCCCTTTGCACTTGACAAGATGATGTTGACTTTGGCAGGTTTGGGGCTCACTATACCTATATTGTTTATTGTCAAGACGCTTTGAGGGATAGACTCCCTGATGAGTCTGTTCTCATCCAGGCTCTGGCTCTACAGAGTGGACAACAGGTAATTTAAAAATAAATATAGCCTACTGCAAAATCTGCAACATGTGTAATTATAATTAAAATAAGCATAATAATGACATGTCACCCAACATTATACACAATGTCAATACTGTACAATACAGATTCGGTAAAACTATTTCTCATTCATCAAAAAAGTTGTGGATTGCAATTGTAATAGAAATGATCGATGATTATTCTAGGATTGTGTAAAATAACTACTTGCATTCCTCTGATATAATATTTTTGTCTAATCTGAAATCCCTATTAATGTAATGTTTCATTGTCAATTAAGGCATTCCAGCACACTCGCAAACACCGCGTTCGTTTCGCGCGCGTGTGCTTTTATTTTTTTGACAGATATTTGCAGCCTTCCCCGTTTTATACGTCACAACGCTATGCATTGTGGGCAATTCCCTTTCCGTAAGTGACCATAGCTGCTCCCTTACGGTAAGGGGGCAGAAAGGGCTCACTCTGAGCCCTCATTCACTTCGCGATTTCACCGTGGGACATCCCTAAGCCCTCACTCCCTTCACGTGAACGCGCCTCTAAGGGCTTGAGTCAGTAAGGGGGCAAATTGGAATTGGGCCAGTGTGTGAATGTAGCCTTGTAGGGCCCTTCTGGTCACGTGATCTCTGTTTCGCTCTAGCGTCACAGTGTCCTCTAGAGAGAGAGTGGCGTCAGTGGAGGACCAAAATGCGAGACTCATTAGCCAATGAACAGCCAGGAATGGGTCTCGCGCTACTTTTGCATGCTAAAATAAAGCTGATAATGTACAATTTGATTCAAGGAAAAAAAAACTTTCAGAGTACAACACAAACTGTCTATTTTGCTGCAACTCGACAGTGCTGCTTAATCCAGAACCTTACTTCCTGGAACTCTTGAGAGTAAAAAAAAAACGTGACGTAACGTCGACGTGAAACGTCATCAATTGCAGCCCAAGTACTGTTCCAATGCAAAGTTCACATTTCGCCAAGAACGTTTAAAATTCCCGGATGTGTTCTCGCCATTCCCACTTTACCGAGGATGCTCTGGTTGGTGACTTGTGTCAACTTGGCAAGGCACGTATCCTAGCATTCATTTCGGCATAAGCAGAGGCAGAACGCAGCAGAGAAGACACCATAAGCTCTGGGAAGTGTTTTTACAATTTAAAGTTTTATTTCATCACTAAATTAATTTCTGATGACTTTTGATGCCTACAAGCAGGGTAGTAGTAGGTTTCAATACTTGCCACTTTACAAACATTTATGGTGAAAAATGGAGCAACAAAATCAGCTGAGCTTGGTGTACTGTAGTACTGCAGGTGGCCTCTGCACCGGTATTGCGCATTGCGCAATACCCTCAAGAACGCATCGTCTCAAACTGCCAACAGCGTTATGTGTGCTTGTGACCTAGCAAGTTCATTCTTCAAAGAATGACTAGCAAGAACGTTCTCCCCAAGAACACAATGCATTCTTGGTATTGAGAAAGGGCCCTGCCAGGGATGCACGATATATCGGCAATCATATCGGTATCGGCCAGTATCGGCCGATTTTTTAACATATCGGTCATATCGGTATCGGTCAGATGTTGCAATGTTAATATCGGTTATCATTATCAGCCAAATTCTTCACATTGATATGAAATAATGCAGTAAATCTATGATTTATGGGCTTTTCCAAAGGCTTTGCAAATAAAGAAGTGCATAACTTTTTCAAATTCAGTGTTAACATGTGTTTTTCAGTATGTACAAAATGTGATGATCATAAAAATGTGGTTTTATACAGATCATATCGACATCGGTAAATATCGGTTATCGGCCATAACAGCAATGTTAATATCGGTTATCGGCATCGGCCAAAATTTTCATATCGGTGCATCCCTAGGCCCTGGTATGCGTTACTGAGGCAGGAAGACCGAAGAAGACCCCCCCGGTCTTCCGGTGGCTTGTGCTGCAGTGTTTTCGTCCCCCCATAGAAATGCAACAGTAGGCAATCGCTACGAGTTCGAGACAAAATAAGAAGCATGCTTACCAAACAAAGTGTTTGTTTTTAGCTAACGCTAGTTACTCGCGTCGCCCATGTTTTCTAAACGGAACACAAAAATTGAGCTGAATATTTTTCCTAGAGCCCATAGCTGGAAAACTCTGAGCAAGGTTTTTCCATCCAGGCTAAGCGGAGTGTGGGGTCACGTGGTCAAGATGCTAATACCAGGATGTGCTGTGACGTCACGTCAGCATACTGTAAATTAGTTATGAATGAAATCATGAAAAATTTACTTTTGATGTGATTTTTTTTTTTAATAAAGAAATCAGATTTTTGTGATTTTTTTTTCTTGTTGCATACATTATTAGATAGAGCACCGCAGGAATGAGTCCGGAAGTAGCATGTTGGATCTTAAGGGGAAAAGTCAATGGGGTTTTAGAATGGGGATTTCACCTAAATGCATAAAATAAGGTCTGTGGTTAAAAGTTTATGGGAGCGGTAATTTGGGTTCAGCAGGATAATCTTCAGAAATGTGAATCACTTTGATGACTTTTGAAAGTAAATGTGTTTTTTTACGTGATTTTTAGAAAACACACACACACACCAAGTGAAAACAATACCAGCCAATGCTGTGATGGCTGGTAATCATATCAAAATAATACAGTAGTTTTAATCAGATTGCTTTTCTATATTTGTGTAGTTTTAATCAGATTGCTTTTCTATGTTTGTGTAGGAGCGCTACAGGAGTATCACCACAGCGTGCTACAGGGGACCAATGGGCTTCACTCTCATGTATGACATCACCAACAACCAGTCCTTCATGTATGACATCACCAACGACCAGTCTTTCAATGCCGTATGACACTGGTAAGGGACCAATGGACAAATGTGCGTGTGCGTGTGTGTGTGTGTGTGTGTGTGTGTGTGTGTGTGTGTGTGTGTGTGTGTGTGTGTGTGTGTGTGTGTGTGTGTGTGTGTGAAGTGGTTTTGGTGACACTACACTGTGTAAGTGTGAAGTTATTGAATATTTTTGCAGTATCTCTTTTTGGTGTTGCACTTTTTAGACAGTCCCTAAAGACTGAGATATAGTCGACCGTTGCACATGACAGCTTCCAGCATGCACCGAGGCATTTATGGTTTGTGGTGCGACCGAGTGAATGTGTCTTCATAAAGATGGCCATTTAAGTGCATCACATCATACTAGGGCTGACCCCCAGTGGTGTAGTGGTCCCTGAAGAAGTGGGTAGACTGTAACTTACGGCCCCCCGGCCGCTTTTTGAGAGAGAGATATATATATATATATATAGTACTTAACTATACTTACTAGTTTAAACTACTTTTGCTAGGCAGTCATTATTGGTGTCTCCAAAAACAACATTTTAATTGAATTATAGGCTACAATGTAACAATGAGAACAATTAGGCTACCATAACCTGAACATTAGGCTACTGAATTTAGTTAATTGATACACAAATTTCAAACCAACTCACTAAGTTAATTTGAACCCAAGTAGCTGCAAAAATAATGGAAGCATTCAAGTAATTGAGGGATGCATTATTAACCCAATGTGTGACTGTTTCTCTCTTGACCTACAGTAACAGGGCATCGACGGGATGTTTTATTTTATTATTCTCGTGAATTCCTGCCCACCTCGATCTGCTCTGTGCTGCTTGACTCAACTTAAAGAGAGAAGCCAAATTTACTCAGGCCGATTTGTTTAGTGGAGCAGAGCGGATAGCCGCTTCGGGGACGCGTCTGGTGGACACAGGCGTTCACAACACTAGACAGGCTGCGACCAGCTCCGGTGTCCGCTTCGCGGTCATAATGCAACGTTTCCTGGTGGAATCTCAATCTGCCTGGCTGCCCGGCAGAGACTTTATGCAGAAAAGAGAAGAAACTTGAATGGATGCACATCAGAGGAGATTAGAAGTGAGTAGACGCGAAGCTGTCTGAAAAATAAGTAGGTAGACGGCGTCTACCTGCGTCTACCCTCCACTACACCACTGCTGACCCCAAAAAATAAATACGTCGAAGCTTCAATCGTTGCCATGGTAATTAACGTCCAAATCAGCAGTCAATGCTTCATTCACCCCCCCCCCCCCCCCTCCTCTCCTCCCCTCACTCTTCCTCTCTCCATATGCACAACCGGCTAACGTGAGGTATAGCTTCGTGAGACAGTCTCTAGTTTCCTGGCTGGGCGGGGTCTTCAGGTCAACACTGTTTTTAACACGGAGAACTATACTCCACACCACCACCAGCACTCACCATGCACACAAACAAATGCACCTTGCTTTCAAACGCCCAGCAGGCAGCAGCCCCAGAGCTGCGGACCTGAAAGAGCTTGTGTTGTAAACATGAAACTAACATACAGTAGAGAGTCCACTAATGTTACATTACAACATGATGAGCCCACCTGAATAAATTAACATTTCATGGCAAATAATAATATCCGCACTCCATGTCTAATGTTACTTTGAAGACTGCGTCGGACTGAGAGCAGTTGGATAAAAATCTGCATCATCAGGACAGACGAGGAGTTTATAAACCTAGAAGAAAGTTTACTATGAGCCGCGGACGGTGCTGAGACCACCTGAGTCCTATTTTCAACCCAATGTAAGCCTTACATTGGGTTGAAAATGCTTAGTAAGCTTACTGCTTACTAAGCAGCCTACATGTTTAGCGCTGCTGTTGTCTGATATTCGAGCCACTACACAGCATCACAGCCGAGAACCAGAGGTTTTCTTTTTTCTTGTACCCCAATGGTAGTCATTGTGGTACTGGCTAGGCTTTAACATGTGTATGTCTGTATTTCAGTCTTCCCTCCAGATGTCCAGCAGATGTTGGTCAGTGAAGAAGAGGTTCCCCCTGAGCAGCAGGGTTGGAGCTCCAGTCTCGAGCAGGAGGACCCAGAGCCCCCACACATTAAAGAGGAACAGGAGGAACTCTGGATCAGTCAGGAGGGAGAGCAGCTTCAAGGGCCGGAGGAGGCCCATATCACCCAGTTCCCATTCACTCCTCCTGTCCCTGTGAAGAGTGAAGATGATGAAGAGAAACCTCAGTCCTCACAGCTTCATCAAAGTCAAACTGAGAACAGAGAGGCAGAGCCTCTAGCCAGCAGCTCAACTGAACAGAGGACAACAGAAGCTAATGGAGAGGACTGTGGAGTATCCAACCTAGCCAGGAACTTAGATCCAGCTAGTCATTTACAACCAACTAGTGATGGCAAGACTTCAGACTCTTCTGACCCTGAGACTGACAACAGTGATGATTGGGAGGGGACTAGAGAACCTCAGTCAGGTTTAAACTCACTCCCATACAATCATAAGATAGCTTATACTGGGAATAAAATGTTTAGTTGCACAGATTGTGGGAAAAGATTTGACTGCGTTGGAAATCTGCAGACACATATGAGAGTACACACTAAGGAGAAACCATATAGTTGTGCAGATTGTGGTAAAACATTTGACCACAATGGAAATCTGCAGAGACACATGAGAGTACACAATGAGGAGAAACCATTTAGTTGCTTAGACTGTGCTAAAAGTTTTAGTCATGAAGCAGACTTGACGAGACACATGATAGTCCACACTGGTGAGAAACCATTTAGTTGCTCAGACTGTGCTAAAAGTTTTCGTTTTAAAGCAAACTTGACGAGACACATGAGAGTCCACACTGGTGAGAAACCATTTAGTTGCTCATACTGTACTAAATATTTTGCTGATAAGGGAGCCTTAACAAAACACGTGAGAGTCCACACAGGAGAGAAACCATTTAGTTGCTCAGACTGTGCTAAACGGTATGGTCATCAATCAGCCTTGATTAGACACATGAGAGTCCACACAGGAGAGAAACCATTAAGTTGCTCATACTGTGCTAAAAGTTTTCGTTCTCAACCAAACTTGAAGAGACACACGAGAGTTCACACTGGGGAGAAACCATTCAGTTGCTCATACTGTGCTAAATGTTTTTCTGCTAAAAGAGACGTGAAATCACACATGAGAGTCCATACAGGAGAGAAACCATTTAGTTGCTCAGACTGTGGACAACATTTTGCTCGTAAAGGAAACTTGAAGAAACACATGAGAATCCACAAAGGGGAGATGCCATTTATTTGCTCAGACTGTGGAAAAAGCTTCACTGTGAAACGAGACTTGGAGGCACACATGACTATTCATACAGGAGAAAAACCTTTCAGCTGTTCCGTTTGTGAAAAACAGTTCACCCTCAGAGGAAAACTGGTTGAGCATATGAGAGTCCACACAGGGGAGAATCCCTAGGTTTTTAGTGTTTGTGGGAGAGGTTTTGGCCAGCGTTCACATGTGAAAAAAACAAGTGTTCTGGTGAGAACAGCAGCAGTTGAAGCTGCTAAACTGACATTCCCATGTAAGTTTCATTTCACTCAGTTTCAGGTCACTTAAAGGTACTATATATGATTTTGGAGAAAGATTGAGTCAACATATTTCTCATCCCCAGGGTGTCTTAACACATTAACTGCCAGCTGTTTTTTTTTTTACTGTAGGTAGCTTCTGCCAGAGGGTTTTTTTGAGGATTCTGGCTCATCTTTCAAGACCTGAGGATTATTTTCTGCTAAGATTTTGTGAACACAAAATATCTAAAAAGAACTAATAGAATGTGTGCTTTCTCTGTCTAAAAGAGTTAGTTTGTAGAGTTAGTAGTTATGTAGGCATTAGCACTTGAATACAGCATGGTTTCAGCGTCTGAAAATTTAAGCTGAGATAAATAGCTTTTTGTGAAATTCGATAGAACAGTCACTTTAACCATTCATTTTTGGCATCAGTAAGACGTCAGACATCTAAACAATAGTTTTGAACAGTAATTTCCTCCATAACAGCAGGAAACACCCCTCTCCTTCAAACTCCTCCCTCCATGTGTGTTCTTGGCTGCAGCGGGCGTGTCACAAGCTCGTTTCTGTTGCTGCTGCTGCTGTGCCTGTCTGCTGGCGGCCGCTGGGCAAGTCTGGATGGGCTCGCTCGTTTCTTGGAGTTTCGGTTGAGAGCTTTGATGAAGCTTTTGCGATTCTGGTCTTATTTATGCTGCGTGTTTCAAAGTGTGTTCCACCTGTAATCTATTATGCAAATTTGCAATCCCTCACCGCCAGCAATCAGCGCGAAAGCGAAAGCGTTTTCGCCAATCCATTCTACAGTATGAGAATGGTTTCATCGCGCGTTCCCCTGCAGTTTTGGCTCTGCTTTTTCTAGTCTGGGAGAGCACTGTCGCCACTTAGTGGGTCGGTGGAATGGGTTGTACACGTTCGGTGGCTCCAATATTTATATAAGAGATGTAAAAGGGTTAGATGCACATCCCACGGTCAAAAAAAAAAAAATCTTTTTTTTGACGTATTAACACGTCATTGGCAGTCAACCGTTGGATTTTTTTTGACGTATTAACACGTCATTGGCAGTGAACGTGTTAATATTGACCTGGGAATGAGAACCGTGTTCACTCAATCTTTCTTCAAAATCATATAGTACCTTTAATATCAAGCTGGGCAATAATTCAGTGTTATCATTTATTGTCTTTCACTAGAATCATAATGTAATATGTTTTTGTCAGTCATAGAGTACCGCAGGGATGATGACTTTTTGTAGACTTACCCAGAAGTCCCTGCACTTCCTGATTCCTACTTGTAAAAGTCAATGGGATTTTTGTATGGGAATTTCAGTTAAATGCATGAAATAACGTCTGTGGCTAAGAAAAGTTTATGAAACTGTACTTTGTGTGCAGTAAAATAATCTTCACAAATGAGGACCACTTTTATGATGCTTCGAAAATCATAAAAGTGTTCCTCATTTGTGAAGCTTATCTTGCTGAACAAAAAGATCCTTGTTTTATATTTTTTTTATCACAAACGTTATTTCAAGCATCTAACCAAAATCCCCATAGAAAAATCCCATTGACTTTTACACATAGTAACCGGAAGTGCTAACATCCAGGTCTTCCGGACTCATTCCTGCAGTACTCTATTGATGTGATTAATAGCAACAGCTCTTTCCAAAAATCATGACCCTGACCTGTTAGTCAACATAATCCACAGACCTTGTTGTGAGCAGTCTCGTGTAGGAACTATTTTATTTCGACCGAACTACACTCCCTAGCTGCTAAGAAAATAGTTCCTACATGAAACTGGTCACAGCAAGGTCTGTGGATTATCTTGAATAACCGGGTCATACTTTCTGGAAAGAGACATAGAGAGCCGCAGGAACGAGTCTGGAAATCATCGATGCTAACACTCTTCTGTGTTATCTTTTTTATGTTTGGTCAGGTTACATGCACCGGTCTAAACATAAAAACATTGGTGTGAACATACTCAAGGCTTCTCTCTTCAATCTGTGGTTATAACTGGCGCTGAAATGGCATGGAGATTCCTTCTGGAAATACTTCCGTTCAAGTGCCCGCCCTCCGCCTTGTCTCGTACTGGATTGGATGTTGCCAAGCTATCACTCCGATCTACACTGGCCAATAGGGACGTGCATTACTTCTTTCTGCTGTAGGTCCCGCCCCTTATTGTAACAGAAAAAGTTTTGCAAAACTGAGGTTTTGCAAACAAAACTTTTAATCTCGCAAAAGAAAAGTTGAGCTTTGTAAGCAAAGGTAATGGTTTCGCAAACAAATGTTTTGGAGTTGAGAACAAAATGTTTGTGTTTGCATGCAACTTTTTTTAATTCACATTAATGAAAAATCTAAAAAAAAAATATATATATATTTTTTTTGATTGGATTGTTGATAGTTTTGTTTTCAAACCTATGTTTTTGCTTACGGATCTATTTTTTTTTTATTACAAAGTGGATTTATTTTCTCTTTGGTTACAGGATGTAAACTTTCAGTCACAGAATAAAGACACATTTATCTCTCCATATTATGAACCATTATTTACATTATTGATTCGTTTCTCGATTAATTGATTAGTCGTTTTGTCTAGAAAATGGCGAAAAATGTGGATTAGTGTTTACCAAAGTAAGTCCAGCATAACGTCCTCGAATGTCTTTGTTTTGACCACAACCCAAAGATATTAGCGGTCATAGAGGATGTTATGATAAGGTCGAATCAGCGTGACGTCACTTGCCACCCAGAAATCTGGAAGTCCCCGGCAGTTATTAGTATGAGTTGTGCCAAACAAACGTTAATATCTCAAAAACTATACATCACATCGCTTATATTTTGACATTTTGAGTGAGAGCAGAAGTAGCTCAAGAGTTTGATGTATAATATATGCATGTCGTTTTAAAGTTGTGTGAACTGTCGCAGTTTTTAAAATGTAAACAACATAACCGGGGCTAGAGTGAGAGACTCACGGCTGACTCCATAGGGTCTCATTACTTGCCACCCAGTGACGCGGTTTGTTTTAACAACAAATTTGATTGAGCGGATATGAGGATGTTATTATTATTATTATTATTAGCCTATTCTTTTCTTTCGTTTTACTAGACAGTAGGGAACTAGATTCTGATCCACACTCCATACCAGTTGGTGGCGGTAATGCACCAATTCGTCGTTTGCCAACTGCCAATAGAAAGAAAAAGAAAACACCAAAGAAGAAGAAGCTGTCAAGATGGCGGACCCGCTCGACAATCTTTCGTGAGTCCAGCTTTTAACAACTAATTTATTACATATCTACAACACGAACTAACCAGCAGAAGACTCCCTCTCTCTCTTTGTGTGTGTGTGTGTGTGTGTGTGTGTGTGTGTGTGTGTGTGTGTGTGTGTGTGTGTGTGTGTGTGTGTGTGTGTGTGTGTGTGTGTGTGTGTGTGTGTGTGTGTGTGTGTGTGTGTGTGTGTGTGTGTGTGTGTGTGTGTGTGTGTGTGTGTGTGTGTGTGTGTGTGTGTGTGTGTGTGTGTGTGTGTGTGTGTGTGTGTGTGTGTGTGTGTGTGTGTTCTCTCAGATTCTGCTGCTAATCATAGCTAGCTTAGCTGCTAATCATAGCTGGTATTGGGAATAGACTGGTTCCCAACAACCAGCTCGTCTAACTTCACTGAGGAAACAGACGATGCCTGACAAAGTGACATGTTTTATGGATATTTCATATGAGTCACTTCACAACAATGACTTGGACAGGATGGATGTGCCGTGCGTTTATGTTGTGTGTTCTTATCTTGTCTGTATAAATGCTAGTGTGTGAATGTAGCCTTGTAGGGCCCTTCTGGTCACGTGATCTCTGTTTCGCTCTAGCGTCACAGTGTCCTCTAGAGCAGGGGCACTCAATTAAAATTCTAAGAGGTCCAGATAGAGAAAATGTCCTCAAGCGAAGGTCCGGAACATTGAGCTTGCGTTATGATTCAGTGCCATTGAACTTAGGCTACTTCAATGATTGCACTAGCCTAATGGGACAACGTCTGTATGTAGTCAATGACTGACTGTTAAATCAAAATAAACATCAATAATGTTTATCTACAGTTTTCATATTTAACTGGATTAATTATAAATAACTAGCCTACACTAATAATAAATACATGTTCTTTTCTCATTTCAAGTAAAATAATGGCTGCATTTAGAAATAACACAACAGAGTGCTTTGGAAAAATTTGCATCTTAAAATAAAGTGCTTTAATTTTAGAAAAATAAGTTCCCCCTTGTCTTCCTTTTCTTAACTCCATTTCACATTTTATCAGTCAGGCTCTCAACCAACAAACCTCCTTTTCTCTTGATAGAAGTGAGCTCCCACTCTGTTTGTCTGTGCCTGCCTGTCTGTCTGTCTTTCTATCTATCGGTCGCTCGCAATGCAAACTTCGCATGTCGTTGGGCAGTGAATGTGTGTGCGCCCTGGATTTGAGTGTGTGTGTGTGTTTGCTCATGTGTGGCGCTTCCATAGACAGCTGGTCAGGATCGCATCACACTTCACGAGACATACTGGTTTTGAACTGCTCGTGAGACCAATGAATGAACATGAGTCTGCGTGCTCTGGATTAAAACTAAAACTAAAGCTTTGTTTTCGCGGTCTACTCGTTTCTTTTGAGCACGCGATGTGAAATACTTCTCTCGCATTTCTCTGAGTCTCGCCTCTCCTCCGTCCGTGTGTCAACCGGTGTCAACTCTCCCGCAGCAGCAGCAGGCAGAATCGATTCGCTTGTTGATTGGCTGAGTAGCATCACGTGTGATGATTTACAGCGCATGCATTGGCCTGTGAGCTTCCTGACAGATAAACCAGTACCGTAAAGGCTAGAAAAGCATGTCCCAGTTAAAATAGAAATGCTCCGTGAAAATGTAAGTTATCAATGATTTGTAGGTTATAGGGCTCGGTCCGGATAGGACGGCGTCTGGGTCCGGATGCGGACCAGAGTCCGGACTTTGAGGATCGCTGCTCTAGAGCAGTGATTCCCAACCAGGGGTACGTGTACCCCTAGGGGTACTTCAGCAGCTTGCAGGGGGTACTTGGAAATATTGGGGATTACAATGTATTTCCAAAATGATAAAAACGGATTACTTTTTCCAATTGAAAACTGTCAGAATTGTATTAAAGATGAGTCATTAAAATTATTTTAATAATGAGATGTGTTAGAGAGGTCATCTAAAAGTTTAATATAAGTTTAATATAACACATTTAGGAGAATTATCGACACGCATGAGTGAGGGGTACTATTGGCATGGTAAAACAGCTCAAGGGGTACATAACACAAAAAAGGTTGGGAACCACTGCTCTAGAGAGAGAGTGGCGTCAGTGGAGGACCAAAATGCGAGACTCATTAGCCAATGAACAGCCAGGAATGGGTCTCGCGCTACTTTTGCATGCTAAAATAAAGCTGATAATGTACAATTTGATTCAAGGAAAAAAAAACTTTCAGAGTACAACACAAACTGTCTATTTTGCTGCAACTCGACAGTGCTGCTTAATCCAGAACCTTACTTCCTGGAACTCTTGAGAGTAAAAAAAAAACGTGACGTAACGTCGACGTGAAACGTCATCAATTGCAGCCCAAGTACTGTTCCAATGCAAAGTTCACATTTCGCCAAGAACGTTTAAAATTCCCGGATGTGTTCTCGCCATGCCCACTTTACCGAGGATGCTCTGGTTGGTGACTTGTGTCAACTTGGCAAGGCACGTATCCTAGCATTCATTTCGGCATAAGCGGAGGCAGAACGCAGCAGAGAAGACACCAAAAGCTCTGGGAAGTGTTTTTACAATTTAAAGTTTTATTTCATCACTAAATTAATTTCTGATGACTTTTGATGCCTACAAGCAGGGTAGTAGTAGGTTTCAATACTTGCCACTTTACAAACATTTATGGTGAAAAATGGAGCAACAAAATCAGCTGAGCTTGGTGTACTGTAGTACTGCAGGTGGCCTCTGCACCGGTATTGCGCATTGCGCAATACCCTCAAGAACGCATCGTCTCAAACTGCCAACAGCGTTATGTGTGCTTGTGACCTAGCAAGTTCATTCTTCAAAGAATGACTAGCAAGAACGTTCTCCCCAAGAACACAATGCATTCTTGGTATTGAGAAAGGGCCCTGGTATGCGTTACTGAGGCAGGAAGACCGAAGAAGACCCCCCCCGTCTTCCGGTGGCTTGTGCTGCAGTGTTTTCGTCCCCCCATAGAAATGCAACAGTAGGCAATCGCTACGAGTTCGAGACAAAATAAGAAGCATGCTTACCAAACAAAGTGTTTGTTTTTAGCTAACGCTAGTTACTCGCGTCACCCATGTTTTCTAAACGGAACACAAAAATTGAGCTGAATATTTTTCCTAGAGCCCATAGCTGGAAAACTCTGAGCAAGGTTTTTCCATCCAGGCTAAGCAGAGTGTGGGGTCACGTGGTCAAGATGCTAATACCAGGATGTGCTGTGACGTCAGCATACTGTAGATTAGTTATGAATGAAATCATGAAAAATTTACTTTTGATGTGATTTTTTTTTTTAATAAAGAAATCAGATTTTTGTGATTTTTTTTTCTTGTTGCATACATTATTAGATAGAGCACCGCAGGAATGAGTCCGGAAGTAGCATGTTGGATCTTAACACATTCACTGCCAGCCGTTTTTTTTTACTGTAGTTAGCTTCTGCCAGAGGGTTTTTTTGAGGATTCTGGCTCATTTTACAAGAGCCGAGGATTCTTTTCTGCTTGGACTTTGTGAACACAAACTTCACAAAAGTACTAATAGAATGTAGGGATGGGCATCGAATTTCGAATTTTCGAATAATCGTTGTTATTATCAAGGTCGACTTTTATTATTGAAATTCGAAATTCGAAAAAAAAAAAAAAAAAAAAAAAAAAAATTTGAGTGAAATGTTGCATTGTCTCCCCTGATTCTAAGTATAGTCAAATCGCTTGGTTTGAGCAAGTAAAACAATTTTTATAAGCATTTTAAGCAAGGTTTATGGGAAAATTAATGGCAGATGAAATCCCATGAAGAGGGAGAGGGGGTGACTTTGGCACCCCTTTGGCACTCAGACCTGAGCCTACTAAATATTTAATGAACCACTCATGATTGTCAAAACTGTTTTTTATTTTCGAAAATGTCAATGTCATGTAACATGTTCTTTACTTCAGTGGTGCAATGCTTGTTTGAGCTAAAAATCCACAGCAGAAGCTTTTTATATTAATTAATAAAGCCGTAGACTTAGAATCAGGGGAGACAATGCAACATTTCACTCACACAAAAAAAAAAAAAAAAATTACATTTTATTTATTTATTTTCGAAATTCGAATTAAATTCGAATTTGGCCAGCGAATTTCGAATAGTGTTTTTGCTAGAAATGCCCATCCCTAATAGAATGTGTGCTTTCTCTGTCTAAAAGAGTTAGTTTGTAGAGTTAGTAGTTATGTAGATATTAGCCGTTGAGTACAGCATGGTTTCAGCGTCTGAGACAGGAAGCTGAGATAATCGCAGTTTTGTGAAATTCAATCAAACAGGCAGAACAGTCACTTTAACCATTTATTTTTGGCATCAGTGAGAGATCAGACATCTGAACAATATAGTTCTGAACACCCTCTCCTTCAAACTCCTCCCTCCGTGGGCGTGTCTGGTGGCGTTTGTCACAAGCCAGTTTCTCCTGCCTGTCTGAGCAGTGAGCAGCCTCCCTCTCTGGCGGCCCCTCGTCGGCGAGTGTGGCGAGTGTGGACTGCGGATAGGGCTCAATCATTTCTTGGATTTTCGGTTGAGAGCTTTGATGAAGCTTTGTGCAATTCTAGGCTTTATGCTGCCCACCCAGTCTATTTTTGGAACCCCCCACCGTTGTGCGCCCGTGTGCAGCAGCGTGAAAGCGTTTTCGCCTACAGTATGAGAATGAGGCTCGTTCGTTTCTGGGTTTTCGGAATGCGTGCGATTCTGGCCTTTCTGCGGGTGTTTCAAAGTGTGTTTCACCCATAATCTATTATGCAAATTTGCAATCCCCCACGCCAGCACCCAGGCACCGCTCTCCGCTCTCGGTGTGCTGCTCTGCTGGCGCGGCTGCTCTCGGGCGAGTCTGGTGACTGATGACTGTAAAATCGCCAAGCCATTTCCTTGAGAATGGCTTTCTCCCGCGGCTGTTTTTGGTTGGCTTTCTCTCTGTCGGGAGAGCACTGTCGCCACTTAGTTGGTCGGTAAAATAGATTACCGGTATACACATTCAATACTTCCAATATTTTTATAGGAGACGTGGGGGGCATTGATCCACGTAGCACCGTCAAAAAAAAAATATATATTTTTTGACGTCTCAACTCGTCATTGGCAGTGAACCGCTGGATTGTGTTTGACGAGTCAACTCGCCATTGGCAGTGAACGTGTTAACACATTCACTGCCAGCCGTTTTTTCAATACTGTAGTTAGCTTCTGCCAAGGTTTTTTTTTGAGGATTCTGGCTCATCTTTCAAGAGCCGAGGATTCTTTTCTGTTAGGATTTTGTGAACACAAAATATCTCAAAAGAACTAATAGAATGTGTGCTTTCTCTGTCTAAAAGAGTTAGTTTGTAGAGTTAGTAGTTATGTAAGCATTAGCAGTTGAATACAGCATGGTTTCAGCGTCTGAAAATTTAAGCTGAGATAAACGGCTTTTTGTGAAATTCGATAGAACAGTCACTTTAACCATTCATTTTTGGCATCAGTAAGACGTCAGACATCTAAACAATAGTTTTGAACAGTAATTTCCTCCATAACAGCAGGAAACCCCCCTCTCCTTCAAACTCCTCCCTCCGTGTGTGTTCGCCTCCTGCCTCCGTGGCTGCAGCGGGTCTGTCACAAGCGAGTTGCTGCTGCCTGGCTGCTGCCTGGCTGCCCCTCGTCGGGCGAGTGTGGATGGGCTCGCTCGTTTCTTGGGGTTTCGGTTGAGAGCTTTGATGAATCTTTTGCGATTCTGGGCTTTATGCTGCGTGTTTCAAAGTGTGTTCCACCCAGTCTATTTTTGGAATTCCCCACCGTTGTGCGCCACCCGTTGTGCTCCAGCGCGAAAGCGTTTTCGCCTACAGTATGAGAATGGCTTCCTCAAGCTTTTCCCTGCAGTTTTGGCTCGGATTTCAATAGTCTGGAGAGCACTGTCGCCACTTAGTGGGTCGGTGGAATGGGTTGTACACGTTCGGTGGCTCCAATATTTATATAGGAGATGTAAAAGGGTTAGATCAACGTCCCACCGTCAAAATTTTTTTTTTTTTTTTAAAGACGAGATATCTCGTCAACGGCAGTCAACCGTTGGATTTTTTAAGACGAGATATCTCGTCAACGGCAGTGAACGTGTTAAGGGGAAAAGTCAATGGGGTTTTAGAATGGGGATTTCACCTGAATGCATAAAATAAGGTCTGTGGTTAAAGGTTTATGGGAGCGGTAATTTGGGTTCAGCAGGATAATCTTCAGAAATGTGAATCACTTTGATGACTTTTGAAAGTAAATGTGTTTTTTTTACGTGGTTTTTAGAAAACACACACACACACACACACCAAGTGAAAACAATACCAGCCAATGCTGTGATGGCTGGTAATCATATCAAAATAATACAGTAGTTTTAATCAGATTGCTTTTCTATATTTGTGTAGTTTTAATCAGATTGCTTTTCTATGTTTGTGTAGGAGCGCTACAGGAGTATCACCACAGCGTGCTACAGGGGACCAATGGGCTTCACTCTCATTTATGACATCACCAACAACCAGTCCTTCATGTATGACATCACCAACGACCAGTCTTTCAATGCCGTATGACACTGGTAAGGGACCAATGGACAAATGTGTGTGTGTGTATGTGTGTGTGAAGTGGTTTTGGTGACACTACACTGTGTAAGTGTGAAGTTATTGAATATTTTTGCAGTATCTCTTTTTGGTGTTGCACTTTTTAGACGGTCCCTAAAGACTGAGATATAGTCGACCGTTGCACATGACAGCTTCCAGCATGCACCGAGGCATTTATGGTTTGTGGTGCGACCGAGTGAATGTGTCTTCATAAAGATGGCCATTTAAGTGCATCACATCATACTAGGGCTGACCCCCAGTGGTGTAGTGGTCCCTGAAGAAGTGGGTAGACTGTAACTTACGGCCCCCTGGCCGCTTTTTGAGAGAGAGAGATATATAATGTATATATATATATATATATATATATATATATATATATATATATATATATATATATATATAGTACTTAGGGATGTCCCGATCACATTTTTTTTGCTCCCGATCCGATCCCGATCATGTGATTTTGAGTATCTGCCGATACCGATTTTTCCCGATCCGATCTTTCGGCAATGCATTAAGAAAAAAGAAAAGAAAAAACTGCAATCAAGTTGACCCTTAAGATTGTTTTTTTATTTAACAGTATCCAACTAACTATCCATTATATCCAACATGGATATGGCTTTTTTATTTAACAGTATATTCATTATATCCAACATGGATTCAAAATTTAAAACAAAATAAAATAAAGCTTATCAGTGGTGCACCACAAAATAACCATGTAAACTAAAACAAATGATGTGCAGAATAGTGCAATAACAATGTAAATCAGGAAATGCGTTTGTTTTGGTAAATTCTTCTGCTCTGTGCGACACTAAATAAATGAATGATGATATGTAATTTAAAACCAAAACTAAGGCCTCAGGATGAGTTTAAGACGTGAACATGGTCATGTTTGTTGAATTTAATTTAATTTTTTTTTTTTTTTTACTCCCGATCTTTTCCCCCCGATTCCGATCTTCTAAAAATCACGTGATCGGCCCCGATCTCCGATCACGTGATCGGATCGGGACATCCCTAATAGTACTTAACTATACTTACTAGTTAGGGGTTCAAGCCCTGAAGGGGCTGAAACCCTATTGTTTTTCACCCGGTTTATTATTATTCCCGTTCTTGTTCATCTGCCCCAACGCAAATTCCCGTGAGTTGGTAAATGGTAGAGACCTGACATTTGGCCCAATGACAGATATTGGTGGCAGGTAGCTGCTCAAGAATTTTTTTTCGAATCGGCCTGAAGGTGGCGCTATAATTGAAGGTTTTACGTTAAAGGCCTTAACTTCCACGCCGTTGGTCCGATTTTCAAACTTTTTTTTTCCAGATGTTCAGGTGGACCTGCTCTACAAGTTTGCCATAAGGACCCTCAATGTCCGCCTGGAAAGTTTTTGAGATATTTGGAAAAGTTTGGAAAACACATTTTTGACATCTCCTCCTAGACCGTTGGACCGATTTGCACCAGACTCGACAGGAAGCATCTATGGAGCAAGCTCTACAAACTGCCTTTTTGAAACCTTTGAAATCTCCTTTCGTTTCGGAGATATTGATCGTTAAAGTTGTGAGAGGGCGTGGCCTCACAGCTAAATTGTCATACCTTCATGACCGATTAAGGAATCTTCACGAAACTTGCAGGAGGTCTTCGGAGACCATCCTAGACCATGTGTGTCAAATTTTGTGCAATTCGACCAAAAGGGGGCGCCATAAACGCCAGAAATGGGCGTGGCTTAACATAAAAAAGGCTGTAACTCCACACCTGTTTGTCCAATGATCGCGAAACTTGTCAGATATATCAAGGAGGATGTCCTAGTCAGAATCAGAAGCTTTGTCATCTGCGCAAGGCTTGAACCCCGCCCATCGCCGCTTGCGGCTATATTTTAAACTACTTTTGCTAGGCAGTCATTATTGGTGTCTCCAAAAGCAACATTTTAATTGAATTATAGGCTACAATGTAACAATGAGAACAATTAGGCTACCATAACCTGAACATTAGGCTACTGAATTTAGTTCATTGATACACAAATTTCAAACCAACTCACTAAGTTAATTTGAACCCAAGTAGCTGCAAAAATAATGGAAGCATTCAAGTAATTGAGGGATGCATTATTATAGAAAGCAGGCTAAATCCCCCCCCCCCCCCCCCCCCCCAATGTGTGACTGTTTCTCTCTTGACCTACAGTAACAGGGCTTTATTTTGAAAATCTACGGGATGTTTTATTTTATTATTCTGCTCTGTGCTGCTTGACGCAACTCAAAGAGAGAAGCGAAAATACTCAGGCCGTTTTGTTTAGTGGAGCAGAGCGGAGAGCCGCTTCGGGGATGCGTCTGGTGGACACAGGCGTTCACAACACTAGACAGGCTGCGACCAGCTCCGGTGTCCGCTTCACGGTCATAATGCAACGTTTCCTGGTGGAATCTCAATCTGCCTGGCTGCCCGGCAGAGACTTTACGCAGAAAAGAGAAGAAACTTGAATGGATGCACATCAGAGGAGATTTAGAAGAGAGTAGACGCAAAGCCGTCTGAAAAATAAGTAGGTAGACGGTGTCTACCTGCGTCTACCCTCCACTACACCACTGCTGACCCCAAAAAATAAATACGTCAAAGCTTCAATCGTTGCCATGGTAATCAACGTCCAAATCAGCAGTCAATGCTTCATTCACCCCCCCTCCTCTCCTCCCCTCACTCTTCCTCTCTCCATATGCACAGCCGGCTAACGTGAGGTATAGCTTCGTGAGACAGTCTCTAGTTTCCTGGCTGGGCGGCGTCTTCAGGCCAACACTGTTTTTAACACGGAGAACTATACTCCACACCACCACCAGCACTCACCATGCACACAAACAAATGCACCTTGCTTTTAAACGCCCAGCAGGCAGCAGCCCCAGAGCTGCGGACCTGAAAGAGCTTGTGTTGTAAACATGAGACTAACATACACGTATTTCCTCATTTCAACCCAGTGTGAGTAACGTTACAAGTGTTCAAGTGAATTCAGTTCAACTCGTTTGTTTATAACATTATGAAGTAGCAGCAGTGACAGATACACCTTGACGAGCTCAGAGAGTAGAGAGTCCACTAATGTTACATTACAACATAATGAGCCCACCTGAATAAATTAACATTTCATGGCAAATAATAATATCTGCACTCCATGTCTAATGTTACTTTGAAGACTGCGTCGGACTGAGAGCAGTTGGATAAAAATCTGCATCATCAGGACAGACGAGGAGTTTATAAACCTAGAAGAAAGTTTACTATGAGCCGCGGACGGTGCTGAGACCACCTGAGTCCTATTTTCAACCCAATGTAAGCATACCCGATGTAAGCCTTACATTGGGTTGAAAATGCTTAGTAAGCTTACTGCTTACTAAGCAGCCTACATGTTTAGCGCTGCTGTTGTCTGATATTCAAGCCACTACACAGCATCACAGCCGAGAACCAGAGTTTTTCTTTTTTCTTGTACCCGAATGGTAGTCATTGTGGTACTGGCTAGGCTTTAACGTGTGTATGTCTGTATTTCAGTCTTCCCTCCAAATGTCCAGCAGATGTTGGTCAGTGAAGAAGAGGTTCCCCCTGAGCAGCAGGGTTGGAGCTCCAGTCTCGAGCAGGAGGACCCAGAGCCCCCACACATTAAAGAGGAACAGGAGGAACTCTGGATCAGTCAGGAGGGAGAGCAGCTTCAAGGGCCGGAGGAGGCCCATATCACCCAGTTCCCATTCACTCCTCCTGTCCATGTGAAGAGTGAAGATGATGAAGAGAAACCTCAGTCCTCACAGCTTCATCAAAGTCAAACTGAAAACAGAGAGGCAGAGCCTCTAGCCAGCAGCTCAATGGAACAGAGGACAATAGAAGCTGATGGAGAGGACTGTGGAGTATCCAACCTAGCCAGGAACTTAGATCCAGCTAGTCATTTACAACCAACTAGTGATGGCAAGGCTTCAGACTCTTCTGACCCTGAGACTGACAACAGTGATGATTGGGAGGGGACTAGAGAACCTCAGTCAGGTTTAAACTCACTCCCATACAATCATAAGATAGCTTATACTGGGAATAAAATGCTTAGTTGCACAGATTGTGGGAAAAGATTTGACTGCATTGGAAATCTGCAGACACATATGAGAGTACACACTAAGGAGAAACCATATAGTTGTGCAGATTGTGGTAAAACATTTACCCGCAATGGAAATCTGCAGAGACACAGGAGAGAACACAATGAGGAGAAACCATTTAGTTGCTTATACTGTGCTAAAAGTTTTAGTCATGAAGCAGACTTGACGAGACACATGATAGTTCACACTGGTGAGAAAAAAATGAGTTGCTCAGACTGTGCTAAAAGGTTTCGTTTTAAAGCAGACTTGACGAGACACATGAGAGTCCACACTGGTGAGAAACCATTTAGTTGCTCAGACTGTGCTAAACGGTATCATCATAACTCAGACTTGATTAGACACAGGAGAGTACACAGTGAGGAGAAACCATTTAGTTGCTCAGACTGTGCTAAACGGTATCATCATAACTCAGACTTGATTAGACACAGGAGAGAACACAGTGAGGAGAAACCATTTAGTTGCTTAGACTGTGCTAAAAGTTTTAGTCATGAAGAAGACTTGACGAGACACATGATAGTCCACACTGTTGAGAAACAATTTAGTTGCTCGTACTGTGCTAAAAGTTTTCGTTCTAAATCAAACTTTAAGAAACACAAGAGAGTTCACACAGGGGAGAAACCATTCAGTTGCTCATACTGTGCTAAATGTTTTTCTACTTCAACACATGTGAAAGCACACATGAGAGTCCATACAGGAGAGAAACCATTTAGTTGCTCAGACTGTGGACAACATTTTGGTCGTAAAGCAGCCTTGAAGAAACACATGATAATCCACACAGGGGAGATGCCATTTATTTGCTCAGATTGTGGAAAAAGTTTCACTGCGAAACGAGACTTGGAGGCACACATTATGACTTTTCATACAGGAGAAAAACCTTTCAGCTGTTCCGTTTGTGAAAAACAGTTCACCCTCGGAGGAAAACTGGTTGAGCATATGAGAGTCCACACAGGGGAGAATCCCTAGGTTTTTAGTGTTTGTGGGAGAGGTTTTGGCCAGTGTTCACATGTGAAAAAAACAAGTGTTCTGGTGAGAACAGCAGCAGTTGAAGCTGCTAAACTGACATTCCCATGTAAGTTTCATTTCACTCAGTTTCAGGTCACTTAAAGGTACTAGATATATTCTACGTCATGTCTCCGTGGCAGACTGTGAAACCAGATTCCACCCAGGTGCCAAGGTGGCAGACATGAGCGATATGCTCCCGCGGATCATACCTGATTTATCTCGGGTTAGCACGCTGGTTATCCATGCTGGCACAAATAACGTTGCAGATGGCAAATCTGAACTACTTAAAAAAGCGTACACTGACCTGATCGAATGTCTCACTTGGACTGGTAAAGACTATCATCTCGGGCCCACTGCCGTGTTTATACTCAGGAGACATGAAGTTCAGTCGTCTTCGCCAGCTTCATTTATGGCTTAAAGGGATCTGTGCTTATTGGAATATCCCGTACATTGATAACTTTCTACTGTTCTGTAATAGGCAGGATCTTTTCATCAAGGATGGACTCCACTTAAATAGAAAAGGTGCTAAAATGCTGTCTGCCAACATCAAGTCTACACTGGTCTCCTTTAGATGGGAGCCAGACACCAAATGACGGGACTCCCATCCAAGCCTCCTAACCAATCAGTCTCTCGCACTCTCTCAGCTCGGGCTTGGGGTACTGTTGAACCCAGAACAGTCATATCTAGATCCATTATCTAGCTATGTATCTTCTAATGCTGATGGCTGTTTTGCTATTACAAATGGCTGTATTAATAATGACTGTTTTGATTGGAATGCTATGTGCGATTCATATAGTATTGCTATGTGTGATTCGTATAATATTGCTATGTGTGAATCATATAATATTGCTGTTCTATTCCCGTGTATGGTACGACTGTCTCGCCGCTCTTCGAGACCAAGGGGAGTCACGAAGGGCAATCTGAAAATTATACCCATCTCTCCTGCCCCTTCTGTCCTCTCAAATAGTCCCACTTTATGGTCCATTCAGGAGTTTCATGCTACTTCGGGGCTGAAATTCCTGCATCTCAATGTTAGGAGCTTGCTGCCTAAAATGGATTTTATCAATGTATTAATTAATGATACTTTGCCTGATATCCTTGTCATCTCAGAATCATGGCTCTCTAGTAGAACCCCGGATTCGGATATTTCCATAAATGGGTTTAACCTTTTTAGAATTGACAGGAAGGCTAAAGGGGGAGGAGTAGTGATTTTTGTAAAAGATCATTTAACAGCTTCTGTTCTAACTGCCTCCTCTGTCCCAAAATGTTTTGAGTGTATTATTTTAGATGTCTGTGTCGGGGGCGATATTCACCTTTCAGTAGCTGGTGTATACCGCCCACCCTCCGCACCGAAATCAGCTTTTGAAGATCTCGGAAAAATATTATCCAACTTCACCGCTGGTGAACTGTTAGTGTTGGGTGACCTAAATTCCGATTGGTTATCTGAAACATCTGCCAGTCTGAAACATCTGTGCCTTGAATTAGATCTATCCCAGCTCATCCAACATCCCACTAGACCGAATGTAAAAAATCCATCTAAATCCACTCTCATAGACATCATCCTGACAAATAGACCAGTTAAGTACCCTCTGAGAGGGGTTTTTGCGCAGGGAATCAGTGATCATTGCCCCATAGCTTGTGTCAGATTCACCAAAAGTTTTAAATCTAGTGGTAAGTTTATAAGAAAACGTAATTTTTTTTCAGATCAAGCCTTTTTACATGATTTATTTTATTCTGACCTGGAGAGATCGTGTCTGATTCCTGACCCTGAGTTAGCATTAGATTATTTCTCTTGTGTCTTCAATCTGTTCGCAGATAAGCACGCCCCCTACAAAAAACTGAGAGTAAAAAATCGCTCCAGTCCTTGGTTCTCAGGGGTCATCAAATCAGCATTGCGACTTAAAGACTCCGCTTGGGCAAATGCTAACTCAACTGGTGATCCTGCAGATTGGCTTCACTTTAGGAAAATGAGAAATAAATCCATTTGTATAATCAGAAAAGCCAAAGCGGATTATTATCTAGCTGCTAGCTGTAACACTTCCAACTTCTGGAAAACAGTTAAAACTCTCAAAGCCACACCTACCTCTACTCTCCCCCCCCAGATAAACGTTGATGGTAAAATAATCACAGACAAACTTAATATGTGCAATACTTTTAACCAGCACTTTGTATCCGCAAGTTATTTGTTTGAGAGGCTCACTGATAACACGGCCCCCTCGACCCCCGCCCCCATTGGTGATCGCCCGCCTCCGCTGGCGATCCCCGCCCCAGTTGGCGACCGACCGCCTTCGCTGGCGACCCCCACCACTGTAAACGAGCAACCACCTCCATTGGCAACCCCCGCCTCCATTAGCGACCGTCCGCCCTCGCTGGCGACCCACACCACTGTAAACGAGCGACCGCCTCCATTGGCAACCCCCGCCTCCATTGGCGACCGTCCGCCCTCGTTAGCAACCCCTGCTGGCGATTGCCTGCCTCCGTTGGCGACCCTCGCCTCCGTTTCCGACTCTCCGCCTCCGCCGGTGACCCCCGCCTCCATCAGCGACCGCCCGCCTCTTTTGGCGACTTCTGCCTTCGTAGCCGACCGCCCGCCTCCGATGGCGATTCCCGCCTCCTCAGATGACCGTTTTTCCTTCAGACCAGTAAGTAGTCATGAAGTTTATGAGGCTCTCTCCAAATTGAATACCAGGAAATCCAAGGGTGAGGACGACATTCCACCGTTCCTTTTACGCCTTGGCGCTGACCTGGTCGCCCCCTCAATTGCCCATATATTTAATTTATTATTTGTCACGGGCGAGATCCCGGCCATATGGAAAACCGCTCAAGTTACACCCCTCTTTAAAGGTGGTGACTTGAGCGATCTAAATAATTACCGTCCCATTTCTAAATTATGCTGCCTTGCCAAGGTGCTTGAAACCTTGGCGAACGTACAGCTCCGTGCATTTCTAGATACTTACAACATTCTTCAGCCTCATCAATCTGGTTTTAGACCCGGCCATAGCACGGTCACTGCCACATCCCTTGTTTTGAATAACATTCTGAATGGCCTGGATAGCCGCCAGCACTGTGCGGCTCTCTTTGTAGACCTCTCCAAGGCCTTCGATACAGTAGATCACAACATCCTGATTGCTCAGTTGTCCGCCATCGGATTAGACGACCCCTCAGTCAGATGGTTTACTAACTATCTGACTGGAAGGAAACAGTCTGTAATGGCGGAAAATATCAAATCCATTTCATTGGACGTCGGGAAGGGCGTGCCCCAAGGTTCCATTTCCGGGCCTATCCTGTTCACTCTTTATATAAATAACATTTTTCTTCCTTCTGATCTCTGCAATGTCCATTATTACGCGGACGACACAATCTTATATTGTTTTGGACCCACCCCGGCACAGGCCGTCTTATCTTTGCAGGCCGCTTTTGGTTCGTTGCAACGGTCCCTGTTCGATCTTAAATTAGTTTTGAACTCCACTAAGACAAAGTGGATGTTGTTCTCAAGATCTTTAAACAGAAATGATAATTTGTGTATCCGTACGCTTCAAGGCGACCAAATTCAATTAGTCCATTCTTATAAGTATCTTGGTATTTGGTTGGACACCAAACTTTCTTTTCATGTACATGTAGAACATCTCACAAAGAATTTGAGGAGAAAAATCGGCTTTTTGTATAGAAACAAGTCTTGTTTTTCACTATTGGCCAGAAAAACTGTTGTCCAATCTTTGATAATGTCAGTTTTTGATTATGGTGATGTGATTTACATGTATGCCTCTCCATCCGTCTTAAAGCCTCTTGATGCTGTATATCATAGCGCTCTGCGTTTTGTTACAGGTGATGCTTTCAGTACACATCATTGTATTCTGTACGAAAATGTGGGTTGGTCCTCCCTGTCGGAGCGTAGAGATCAGCACTGTCTGATATTTATTTATAAAGCATTAATTGGGAAACTTCCACCTTACTTATCCGCACTCCTTTCTTGTAACAGTGGAGGTTATCAAACACGATCGCGGTCCTATATCAGACTGTCTGTCCCACGGGTGCGAACCGAACAAGGAAAGACCGCTTTTTCTTGGTTCGCCCCCAACAGATGGAATGTGCTCCAGGAAAACTTAAAAATGGATAATTTGATCCCGCTTGCGTCTTTTAAAGCACTTTTAGAAAGCATTCCTCGCAAGGTGTGTTCATGTTTTATTTGAAATTATTTAATTATGCTCTTGATGCTTGTTATTGTCTGCTGTGTTAACCTGTAATATTGTAACTGCTGTATATGTTCTTTGTACACCAGGGCTCCCTTGTAAATGAGAGCTTGCTCTCAAGGGACTCTCCCTGTATAAATAAAGGTAAAATAAATAAAAAAATAAAAAAATATATGATTTTGGAGAAAGATTGAGTCAACATATTTCTCATCCCCAGGGTGTCTTAATATTGACCTGGGAATGAGAACCGTGTTGACTCAATCTTTCTCCAAAATCATATAGTACCTTTAATATCAAGCTGGGCAATAATTCAGTGTTATCATTTATTGTCTTTCACTAGAATCATAATGTAATATGTTTTTGTCAGTCATAGAGTACCGCAGGGATGATGACTTTTTGTAGACTTACCCAGAAGTCCCTGCACTTCCTGATTCCTACTTGTAAAAGTCAATGGGATTTTTGTATGGGAATTTCGGTTAAATGCATGAAATAACGTCTGTGGCTAAGAAAAGTTTATGAAACAGTGAACTTTGTGTGCAGCAAAATAATCTATTTTTATATATTTTTTACCACAGACCTTCTGTGCATCTAACCAAAATCCCAATTGACTTTTACACGTAGTAACCGGAAGTGCTAACATCCAGGTCTTCCGGACTCATTCCTGCGGTACTCTATTGATGTGATTAATAGCAACAGCTCTTTCCAAAAATCATGACCCTGACCGGTTAGTCAAGATAATCCACAGACCTTGTTGTGAGCAGTCTCGTGTAGGAACTATTTTATTTCGACCAAACTACACTCCCTAGCTGCTAAGAAAATAGTTCCTACATGAAACTGGTCACAGCAAGGTCTGTGGATTATCTTGAGTAACCGGGTCATACTTTCTGGAAAGAGACATAGAGAGCCGCAGGAACGAGTCCGGAAATCATCGATGCTAACACTCCTGGTTCTTCACTGTTTTCGCCTATGGGAGTTTTGAATGGGTTTTTGGCGCGATGCTTCTAATAATCTCTCTGGGCAATTTATTTATTACTTATTATGGTGCTGATAGGATTTTGTTTTTTTATTGATGCTGTGTTACATGCTAATTAGAAGTTAATTAAGTTAAGTATTAGCTTTGCATTTAACAAATTACATCTGTAAAAAGTTGTTTGGATAACACACTGCCATACAAGTTTTGAAAAGTTTCCATTAAGGCAAAGGAAGAGCTTAAAGTGGGACTTACGGGGGACTAACCCCCCCCCCCCCCCCCCCCGTTGCTCAAAATGGTTGAAAGTTATATCAATTTGGTCATTCAGTGGCAAACTACTTTATTGCCATTGACTCCCATGTTAAAGCCCCAATCAGTAATTCTTTTGAAAATTTTTACTGTAATATAAGATATTTTTAGTCATAGGACATGGTAGATTGACTTGTAATAGGGAGACTCTCGCCTTTATTTATCCCACACCGCCCTCCATTGGCCAGCCCTGGGACTAAGCAGTTTGCTGCCAGCATCCCGAGGCAAGATGCGCGCATGTGCTCTACAGCGGCAGCGTTGTGTTCCTGGAAACGAGGAGGTAACTCGATTCGGATTTGCTACGAAAATGATGTTTCACGGAACTATGGATTATTATTATTCACGTGGTGAGTACCCGATGTCACAACATGTACATAGAGCTTTCTGGCGCTGTGTTTTGTTGACTTTGAACGGCGATATCGTTATCGATACTATTGCACGCAGAGGGCGCAGTTTCTCCAATAGCAAAACTTGGAAAAGTTGCTGAATGGGGCTTTAACTATTGTTAATGCGAGGTTATCGGCCGGCGGCCGCAGCAGAACCCAAACCCAGGACAAACCGCTCTGAACATGCTCTAATGTAATCACACTGGGAGATTTCTGCACGTTATTAACTTGTCCAACTTGTCCTCTACACCGCCATGAAGTCTGTTTTTTAATTTTCGTTTGGGGGGTTTTCGTGATTCATGTCAAAAGGTGCAGTGCACCATGAAAGAATCACCCTCTCGTTTAGCGCGAGACCTGTTTAGCGAGTAGCCTGCAGCTGGCTGCAGCACAAACATAACATTCTCCCCCTCCCTCCTGCTGGTTGAGTGGTTCTCAATGTGGGGTCAGGGGACCAGTGGTCATTGAGAGGATTCCAAGATTCTATGTTGTCTCTCAACCTAATATATATGGAATTCTGGACAAAATCATATCTAGGCTACATAAAAATAAAAAAATAAATCTGATTTGCATCTGAGAAACCAAATCTCATCATATTGGGGGTCCATGGCCCAAATGTGAACAAAAATTAGGGCTCCTTAGTATGAACAAGGTTCGGAATGATTTACAGCAACACACTGCCATTTCCTACCTTTTATTTCTATTTATGATTATAGTGGCTTTTATTGATAGTATTATGTTACATCACCACATGGCCATCTTGGTAGGAAAATAACAGGCGATTGTAATCAATTAATTGTCAAGTGACACAAACAGCCAATGAGCTGTGTGTATTGTAGTGCCATATTGGTAGGAAAATGCTTGTGACATGGGAATAGGCTTGGAGTTGTGAGGAGCCGGGAAAGGGTGCAGGGAGAGTAGGAGAGTTACTATCTTGAAATCCCATAGTCTTTGGTACAACGTGACGTCAGGTTGTACCACATTTTGTGCAGTTTTGAGCGGGGGAAAAAGCAGGGTTGAACCCATAGAGGGCACTTATGCGGCGGAAATGGTACAAATGGTACAATGGTAACAGTTTGGTCTCAAATGTGGAAATTCTGACCAGAATTCTTCACACACCACCCCCAAAGTCATATTATATTGGTTAAAAGCTGAAAAAAAGTGTTTGGGGGGTAAGTTACACTTTAAAGACAAGAGAGAAGGCAAAACACTGGCCATGTGCTTATTTTAACTAGATTATATTATATTATTATAGATGTAACCATTAGATTGACTTACCGTCATGTTGAGATCAACATTCCGTTCTGTTCTATTGTGATGAAATAAATACGGTGTGATGTGATAGAGGAGGTCTACCTGAGTGTGTCTATATCTTTGGCAAGCTGCCCCTTTGAACACACACCTGTCCAGTGTCCAATTTGTAAAGGCTATGCAGTCCAGTGAACAGCATTTATCAATTTAAATACTGAGAAGAATGTTCTCAATGTTATTAAAACAGTTATTGTTATACATAAACATAATTTGTATTGTATAGATTCGTTTAAATGCTTAATTTATAGTTTAATGTGCAAATTTATCATGTGCTCTAGACTTGTGCAGAAAGATTATTTAACTTTGAAAAACGGCCACTGGAAATGCTTATTGTTGCTCCTATTATTGTTGCTAGCGGCACAGAGGTGTCTTGTTGCTGCCGGAACAGAGGTTATGTCTATAAATACAGTCAATGTCACGTCCCTCACCGTCTCAAATAATACATTTTCAATCGCCTCTGTCTGCAGAATCGTTATTTTACTTTGAAAAACCTCACCGGAACTTTTTATAGACGGTTTTCACCTAGTCTCTTCAGACGAGTTGGCTTCCGCAATTTTCAAATGCTTCCGCCATACCGTCTGTACTTCGTAGGGGAGAATCATGCACCAACCGGAATGGGAAGTAGAAAGGCGGGTCTTCCGCTCATTAGTCCAATCAGAATCCAATCATGGCCGTAACTAGCTATGAGAACGGGGAGGTCCGGACCTCCCCTAATATTTCAGCCTGCAAAAAAAAAAAATTTTTTTTTTTTTTTTTTTTTGGAGGCCAGGCCAGGCCAGGCCACTCACTGAACAGCAGGCCAGGCGCCGCCTACTGGTTTACTAGTGGTTTTATTACTTTATTCAGGTTTAAAGTGGGTGCATCTCATTGTAATCATGCATGATGCCAATTGCCAAGCTCCCGAAGTCAGGTATGCAGGTGGCTATATGCATGGTTTCAGTTTCATGACCCAATAAGTAACAAAAAGAGGTGGTGTAAAGTTAAAAACAACATAATATATTTTATTTTATTTTTCAATCGTTCCTATCAGGAATAAATAAATGTCCCTCTGTATGTTTTTTTTATTATCGATGATGACTTTGTGTGTTGTGTACAGCTTGGGTTGTGTACCTGTGTTTGTAGGTGTCATTTTGATATGAATTTGGCTAAAACAGTTTGTGTTTGTTAGTTACAATTATGTTGACAGGAGAGCTGAGCAGGTGGTGACATGAAAGAGAATATACTGAATAATGACATCACAACAGTATAATCCTAATGTTGATTTAAAATGATATATTACTCTAAATATGGCTAAAAAAGGGGGGGGAAACGGGCGCCGCCGAATCCGCCTCCCCTTGCTGGACCTCCCCTATTTCGGAACCCTGGTTACGGCCCTGAATCCAATATGCCGCATTTTTCGTGGACCCACGTGTCGTGATTGGTCGGATTCTGTCGAACTTCTTTCCTGTCTGAAGGTTTTTTTCCCAACTTCCTTGTGCATGTTCTGGGGGTGTAACGTACAGACTGTATATAGCTGCATTCGCCGGATGTAGATGAGACAGTCTGTTTTAAGAGACTAGTTTTCACCAGAGCGCAACCCCACAGCACTTCCTTTTTCTCAGCATTCGGCAAACTGCAGAAATATTCACTCGACATCGTTACTTTTGTTTTCGCCGCTCAGCTGTATAGACGGTTTTCACGGAATGGTCAGTCCTGCACTTGAATGTTTTTTTTTCTTTTATGTCCATAGCAAACACTGCAACAGGAAGTGAGCGGGGGTTCAATTTAGAATGTTTTTGTTGTCAAGTTAAAACCGCCACTGTCTCTCACTGATCATGGCTGCTGCTGCTGTGCGGGTTGTGTACACGCTGCTCTTCGGTACGTCTGCTACCATTATTTACATTATTGATTGGTTTCTCGATTAATTGATTAGTCGTTTTGTCTAGAAAATGTCAGAAAATGGCGAAAAATGTGGATTAGTGTTTACCAAAGTAAGTCCAGCATAACGTCCTCGAATGTCTTTGTTTTGTCCACAACCCAAAGATATTAGCGGTCATAGAGGATGTTATGATAAGGACGAATCAGCGTGACGTCACTTGCCACCCAGAAATGCGGCAGTTATTAGTAGGCCTATGAGTTGTGCCAAACAAACGTTAATATCTCAAAAACTATACATCACATCGCTTATTTTTTTACATTTTGAGTGAGAGCAGAAGTAGCTCAAGAGTTTGATGTATAATAGCCTATATGCATGTCGTTTTAAAGTTGTGTGAACTGTCGCAGTTTTTAAAATGTAAACAACATAACCGGGGCTAGAGAGACTCACGGCTGACTCCATAGGGTCTCATCACTTGCCACCCAGTGACGCGGTTTGTTTTAACAACGAATTTGATTGAGCGGATATGAGGATGTTATTATTATTATTATTAGCCTATTCTTTCCTTCATTTTACTAGACAGTAGGATACTAGATTCTGATCCACACTCCATACCAGTTGGTGGCGGTAATGTACCAATTCGTCGTTTGCCAACTGCCAATAGATCTTAAAGAAGAAAAAGAAAACACCAAAGAAGAAGAAGCTGTCAAGATGGCGGACCCGCTCGACAAGCTTTCGTGAGTCCAGCTTTTAACAACTAATTTATTACATATCTACAACACGAACTAACCAGCAGAAGACTCTCTCTCTCTCTCTCTCTTTGTGTGTGTGTGTGTGTTCTCTCAGATTCTGCTGCTAATCATAGCTAGCTTAGCTGCTAATCATAGCTGTATTGGGAATAGACTGGTTCCCAACAACCAGCTCGACTAACTTCACTGAGGAAACAGACGATGCCTGACAAAGTGACATGTTTTATGGATATTTCATATGAGTCACTTCACAACAATGACTTGGACAGAATGAATGTGCCGTGCATTTATGTTGTGTGTTCTTATCTTGTCTGTATAAATGCTAATGTTAGTGTGAATGTAGCCTTGTAGGGCCCTTCTGGTCACGTGATCTATGTTTCGCTCTAGCGTCACAGTGTCCTCTAGAGCAGTGATTCCCAACCAGGGGTACGTGTACCCCTAGGGGTACTGATCAGCAGCTTGCAGGGGGTACTTGGAAATATTGGGGATTACAATGTATTTCCAAAATGATAAAAACGGATTACTTTTTCCAATTGAAAACTGTCAGAATTGTATTAAAGATGAGTCATTAAAATTATTTTAATAATGAGATGTGTTAGAGAGGTCATCTAAAAGTTTAATATAAGTTTAATATAACACATTTAGGAGAATTATCGACACGCATGAGTGAGGGGTACTATTGGCATGGTAAAACAGCTCAAGGGGTACATAACACAAAAAAGGTTGGGAACCACTGCTCTAGAGAGAGAGTGGCATCAGTGGAGGACCAAAATGCGAGACTCATTAGCCAATGAACAGCCAGGAATGGGTCTCGCGCTACTTTTGCATGCTAAAATAAAGCTGATAATGTACAATTTGATTCAAGGAAAAAAAAACTTTCAGAGTACAACACAAACTGTCTATTTTGCTGCAACTCGACAGTGCTGCTTAATCCAGAACCTTACTTCCTGGAACTCTTGAGAGTAAAAAAAAAAACGTGACGTAACGTCGACGTGAAACGTCATCAATTGCAGCCCAAGTACTGTTCCAATGCAAAGTTCACATTTCGCCAAGAACGTTTAAAATTCCCGGATGTGTTCTCGCCATGCCCACTTTACCGAGGATGCTCTGGTTGGTGACTTGTGTCAACTTGGCAAGGCACGTATCCTAGCATTCATTTCGGCATAAGCGGAGGCAGAACGCAGCAGAGAAGACACCAAAAGCTCTGGGAAGTGTTTTTACAATTTAAAGTTTTATTTCATCACTAAATTCATTTCTGATGACTTTTGATGCCTACAAGCAGGGTAGTAGTAGGTTTCAATACTTGCCACTTTACAAACATTTATGGTGAAAAATGGAGCAACAAAATCAGCTGAGCTTGGTGTACTGTAGTACTGCAGGTGGCCTCTGCACCGGTATTGCGCATTGCGCAATACCCTCAAGAACGCATCGTCTCAAACTGCCAACAGCGTTATGTGTGCTTGTGACCTAGCAAGTTCATTCTTCCAAGAATGACTAGCAAGAACGTTCTCCCCAAGAACACAAGAACAAGAATGCATTCTTGGTATTGAGAAAGGTCCCTGGTAGGGATAGCGGAACGCATCTGAACTTGGGGGGGTCGGGGGGCGTGTCCCCCCGTCGGGGGGGCGTGCCCCCCCCCACACACACACACACGTCTGTGAACCACCATCATTGATTATTATTATTATCATCATATAAAGATTTTGGTTGTTTGAAGCCAGATTCATATAGGAATATCTCATTTTAAATTAACATTAGGATTAGACGGTTGTGATGTCAGTATTCAGTAGGGATGCACGATATATCGGCAATCATATCGGTATCGGCCAGTATCGGCCGATTTTTTAACATATCGGTCATATCGGTATCGGTCAGATGTTGCAATGTTAATATCGGTTATCATTATCAGCCAAATTCTTCACATTGATATGAAATAATGCAGTAAATCTATGATTTATGGGCTTTTCCAAAGGCTTTGCAAATAAAGAAATGCATAACTTTTTCAAATTCAGTGTTAACATGTGTTTTTCAGTATGTACAAAATGTGATGATCATAAAAATGTGGTTTTATACAGATCATATCGACATCGGTAAATATCGGTTATCGGCCATAACAGCAATGTTAATATCGGTTATCGGCATCGGCCAAAATTTTCATATCGGTGCATCCCTAGTATTCAGTCTTAACAATCATATATTTGCTCCTTTTCTCACTCACTCCTATGTCACCACCTGCTCTCACTGCAGGGTTTGAGATTCAACTTTTTTTTATCACCAGCCAATATGGCTGCTAGATTTTAAAGTTACGAGCCAATTAATTTCAACTAGCCAAAATGTTTTTCTTGAAATAAACCAGAATATGAGGGCGACTGGGTTTTACAGCAGGGCTATTCAACTAAATTGTTCAGGGGGCCACATTGTCAGAAACCTAAGGGACCGGGGGCCGGACCGTTCCCCGAGCCAGTACACTTGACACAATGCGCCACCATATTTTTGCAGCCGCGCTGGAACTATTATTAAGTAGGGGGTGCTGTAAGGAATGGAATCTCGGCAGCGCCGAAGAAAATTTTATGTTTTTTGGACTTTTATCCATATTTAGAAGAATATTTAATTTTAAATTAACATTAGGATTATACTGTTGTGATGTCATTATTCAGTATCTTCTCCTTTTCTATTATTAGTATTAGTATTAATATTAAATACTGAGTATCTCATGAAAAACTATTAATATTGCATCTTTTGTGTTTAGCTCCGTCTCACACCAGAACCAAATTACAGAGGGGGCCTGCCCCTAGCTTGGGGGGGCCAAGGGGGGTCCGGGGGGATTCTCCCCCGGAAGAAGATTTTGTACATTTTAAAGTAAAATTCGTCAAACTGGTGCATTTGAGAGCAAAAGGAAGAGGCTAAATCTATGAGGAACTACACACATCTCTAATGTCTTGTGACTTTACAAATAGGCCTAAACAATTAATATTAAATGTATTTACACATTGTGCACAAATTGCATTCATTGTGACAAATTTACAATAGTTAATTAATATCCAGCCAGAATCATTGCAAATGGAGGTTCAAAGTAACAGTTAGCAATAGCATTCAGTTAATCAATGCCTAATGACAGCCAGATTCCGTTTTAAACTTTAAAACAGAAAAACGGAAAAACGTTTTTAGCACACACAAAAAAAAAAAAAAAAAATGGAATGGGGGGGCCAGTTTAGGGAATGGGGGGGCCCGGCCCGGTCAGGCCCCCCTCCAACGCCGGGCCTGTCTCACAGCATTGTAACATTGTAGTGCAGCAAGAAAGGAAAACTACTGTAAACATTTGAACCACATTTCTTGTTTAGAACCTATAGCTAGCAACATCGCCATCTCCTGAAAAACATTAATATTGCACCTTTCTTGTGGCTACATCACAGCATCTACTGAAAAACATTTATAGTGGATCTGACTTGTTTAGTTCACTTTAGATTCACATCACATCTGAAAAACAACCAGTCGAGTGTAATAAGTAAATGAGGTTTAATTGTAAAAAAAAAAAAAAAAAAAAAATCTAAAAAAAAAAAAAATTTTTTTTTTTTTTTTTTTTTTTTTTTTTGGGAACTGAAAAGTACCCGGGCCGCGGCCCGGGTGGCCCGGGCGGTTCCGCGATCCCTGCCTGGTATGCGTTACTGAGGCAGGAAGACAGAAGAAGACCCCCCCGTCTTCCGGTGGCTTGTGCTGCAGTGTTTTCGTTCCCCCATAGAAATGCAACAGTAGGCAATCGCTACGAGTTAGAGACAAAATAAGAAGCATGCTTACCAAACAAAGTGTTTGTTTTTAGCTAACGCTAGTTACTCGCGTCGCCCATGTTTTCTAAACGGAACACAAAAATTGAGCTGAATATTTTTCCTAGAGCCCATAGCTGGAAAACTCTGAGCAAGGTTTTTCCATCCAGGCTAAGCAGAGTGTGGGGTCACGTGGTCAAGATGCTAATACCAGGATGTGCTGTGACGTCAGCATACTGTAGATTAGTTATGAATGAAATCATGAAAAATTTACTTTTGATGTGATTTTTTCTTTTTTTAAATAAAGAAATCAGATTTTTGTGATTTTTTTCTTGTTGCATACATTATTAGATAGAGCACCGCAGGAATGAGTCCGGAAGTAGCATGTTGGATCTTAACTCATTGAGTGCCAAGGACGAGTATAGTCGTCAATTCAAATAGTAACGTTCAGTGCCAATGACGACTAAAGTCGTCAATTGCGTTTTTTTGACGGTGGGACGTGGATCAAAGCCAGATCCATCTCCTGTGAAAGTATGGTGGATGTTGAATGTGTAAAAGCTATTTTACAGACCCATTAGGTGGCGACAGTGCTCTCCAGATTAGAGAAAGTTGAGTAAAAAACAGAGAAGAAGTCATGGGGAAACGGAAATCGCATCCGTATGCATCGATATGCATGAAGCATAACGTTAGCTGTGCCTGCAGCAGCCAATCTGCTGCCACAATTGAGCCCCTCCGTGTCAGCTGCGATAGCCCATCCGCATGATTTAGTTGCCGACACCAGCGTCTTTCTGAAAAGTTACATTATTCTCAGCTGGGAGCCGGCGACACGCTGTGAAAAAGCGGGGTGCAGCGCACTTTTCAGTGCAGAGCAAACGCAGAGCAAACGCAGCAGAGCCACCAGAGACACTCCCACGGAGGAGGAGGAGGGGGGTGGGGCACGCAGGGCAGCATACAACCATTGACAGTAAACACAGACCCAGACAGCAGGCTCGATGGACAGAGACAGGCAAACAAGCTAGAATATCTGATGCCCACCAACAGTAAATGAAGACCAGCAATAAGCTGCAACCAGCAGCGCTGGCTGCAGCTAAAAAATATTATTTTGCCAAACAAAATTCCTTTGTTTTCACTGTTTTATTGAAGGAAATTATTTTTGAGGTGTGACTACATCAGAAAATATTAGCTTCAGAGTCAGTCATGTGCTTGAAATGCTTCATTTCACAAAAGGCTAATTATCTCAGCTTCTAATTTGAAACGTCTCTTTTTGCTCAAAACAACCTATCTTCTCCGGCACATAACTAAAGAATGGAAAATGATATCAATAAACTTTTTTTTTCTGATGGTAGAAGAGAGTCTCCTCGTTCTTTGTGCATGTTCGGTGTTTACACAATATTCTGTGGGCCTCGAGAAATCACTGAAAACGCTCTGAAACTCTGGCACTGGGAGCGTCCGTTCTCCAAAAGTGGCTGGCACTCAATGAGTTAAGGGGAAAAGTCAATGGGGTTTTAGAATGGGGATTTCACCTAAATGCATAAAATAAGGTCTGTGGTTAAAAGTTTATGGGAGCGGTAATTTGGGTTCAGCAGGATAATCTTCAGAAATGTGAATCACTTTGATGACTTTTGAAAGTAAATGTGTTTTTTTACGTGATTTTTAGAAAACACACACACACACCAAGTGAAAACAATACCAGCCAATGCTGTGATGGCTGGTAATCATATCAAAATAATACAGTAGTTTTAATCAGATTGCTTTTCTATATTTGTGTAGTTTTAATCAGATTGCTTTTCTATGTTTGTGTAGGAGCGCTACAGGAGTATCACCACAGTGTGCTACAGGGGACCAATGGGCTTCACTCTCATGTATGACATCACCAACAACCAGTCCTTCATGTATGACATCACCAACGACCAGTCTTTCAATGCCGTATGACACTGGTAAGGGACCAATGGACAAGTGTGTGTGCGTGTGCGTGTGTGTGTGTGTGAAGTGGTTTTGGTGAGACTACACTGTGTAAGTGTGAAGTTATTGAATATTTTTGCAGTATCTCTTTTTGGTGTTGCACTTTTTAGACGGTCCCTAAAGACTGAGATATAGTCGACCGTTGCACATGACAGCTTCCAGCATGCACCGAGGCATTTATGGTTTGTGGTGCGACCGAGTGAATGTGTCTTCATAAAGATGGCCATTTAAGTGCATCACATCATACTAGGGCTGACCCCCAGTGGTGTAGTGGTCCCTGAAGAAGTGGGTAGACTGTAACTTATGGCCCCCCGGGCGCTTTTTGAGATATATATATATATATATATATATATATATATATATATATATATATATATATATATATATATATATATATATAGTACTTAACTATACTTACTAGTTTAAACTACTTTTGCTAGGCAGTCATTATTGGTGTCTCCAAAAACAACATTTTAATTGAATTATAGGCTACAATGTAACAATGAGAACAATTAGGCTACCATAACCTGAACATTAGGCTACTGAATTTAGTTCATTGATACACAAATTTCAAACCAACTCACTAGTCAAGTCAAGTCAAGTTTATTTGTATAGCACATTTCATACACAGAGGCAATTCAAAGTGCTTCACATAAAATGGTTGACAGGAAAAGAAAAGAAAAGAAGAGAGTAAAACGGACATTTAAAAGCATCACAACAACTTTAAAAAAAAGAGTATAAAAAGTGTATTACAGGAAAATAAACGAAAAGAAGAAATAAAATGGACATTTAAAAGCATCACAACAAAACTTAAAAAAAAAAGAGTATAAAAAAGTGCAATAGGCAGCAGGCGCAGCAGTTGCAGAAAGAGCTAAAACTTATAGAGGACTCATTGGGTTTGCATAGTAGCTGTCAGCAGTTAACACATTGAGTGCCAGCGACGCCATATGGCGTCATTCGAAATTTACCATAGGCTGCCAGCGACGCCAAATGGCGTCAGTAACTCCAAATTGTTTTTTTGACGGGGGGGTGTCGATCTAAGCTTCTTACATCGCCTCTTACAATATTGTAGCTATTGGAGGTCTATAACCTATTTTACAAACCCCATTAGGTGGCGACAGCACTCTCCTGATAAGAGAAAGTGGAGCCAAACACACAGAAGAAGTCGCTGGGGAAAAAGGAAATCGCATCGCATCCGTCCGTATGCATCGACATGCATGAAGCCAAACGCCAGCTGTGCCCGCAGCAGCTGCATCCGCTGTCACAACTGAGCACCTCCTTGTCCGCTGCGACAGCACATTCGCATAATCAGCCTTATTATTCTCAACTGGAAGCATTGTGGCCCGTGACAAACACACGCGGAACCAAAAAGCTGGATGTCGCGCACCATTCACTGTGTGTGCAGCAGCAGAGAGCCACCAGACACATAAGACACACCCAGGAGGAGGCGTGTGCAGTTGAGGGGGGGGGGGCACGCAGAGCAGCATACACTTCACCCAGACAGACCCAGACATCAGAAAATTAGCTTCAGAGTCAGTGATGTGCTTGAAATGTTTAATTTCACAAAAGGCTCATTATCTCAGCTCGTAGAAAAAAAGGTCTGTTTTTGGTTCAATCAAGCTATCTTCTCCGGCTCATAACTAAAGAACGGAAAATGGGATCAATAAACTTTTTTTTGCAGGTGATAGAAGAGAGTCTCATCGTTATTTGTGCGTGTTCAGTGTTTACATAGTAATTATTAAAGAAATTATATGACTGTTTTAAAATGCATTGCGGCCTATGTGGCACAGCAAGCAACCTTTTTCCTCAAGGGCCGTGGCACTCAAAGTGTTAAAAGCGACGGTAAACATAAAAGTCTTTAGTCTATTTTTAAAAGTAAGTAAGGTTGGGGCAGATCTGAGGTCTTCAGGCAATTTGTTCCAGCTAGCAGAAGCATAGTGGGTAAATGCAGCCTTCCCGTGATTTGATTTGATCCTAGGGACAGTTAATAAGCTGGACCCTGTTGACCTAAGAGTTCTAGACGGTTCGTAGCGTGGGAGCAATTCAGCTATGTATTTTGGGCCTAGGCCATTAAGTGATTTATAGACTAATAACAGTATTTTAAAATCTATTCTCTGACACACTGGCAACCAATGTAAGGACTTAAGAACTGGAGTGATATGATCAGCTTTCTTAGTCTTCGTTAGTACTCTAGCAGCAGCATTCTGAATGAGTTGAAGTTGCCTAAGTTCTTTTTTGGAGAGACCAGAAAAAAGGCTATTGCAGTAGTCTAACCTACTATAAATGAAGGCGTGAATTAGTTTTTCTAGATCCTGTCTGGACATGTATCCCCTAATTCTTGCTATATTTTTAAGATGATAAAAAGCAGATTTTCTAATTGACTTAATGTGGGAGTTAAAGTTGAGATCGGAATCAATAATAACTCCAAGATTTTTGACTTGATCCTTAGGCTTCAGGGATCGAGACTCAAGGCATGCAGTGATTTTAAGCCTTTGTTCTTTGGGGCCAAACACGATCACCTCAGTTTTGTCTTTGTTTAGCTGTAGGAAATTCTGGCACATCCAGTTATTTATTTGATCAATGCACTGGCACAATGATTCTATGGGGGCATAGTCAGCTGAGGAAAGAGTTATATACAACTGAGTGTCGTCTGCATAGTTATGATAGGCTACTTTGTTTTTTTGCATAATTAGGCCTAGAGGGAGCATATAAAGGTTGAAGAGAACGGGCCCCATAATGGATCCTTGAGGCACCCCACAGGTCATCCTAGTTAGGTCAGATGTGTAATTGCCAATGGAGACGAAGTACTTCCTGTCTTGAAGATAGGACTTGAACCACTGGAGGACCGTACCCGATAGCCCAACCCAGTTTTCCAGTCTGTCCAATAAAATTGAGTGGTCAACAGTGTCAAATGCAGCGCTAAGATCCAGTAGCACTAGAATCGAATTTTTGCCTGAGTCTGTGTTCATTCTGATGTCATTTATGACTTTAGTAAGCGTGGTTTCAGTGCTGTGATGGGGGCGAAAGCCTGATTGGAGTTTATCTAGGAGATCATTTGAGGTTAGGAATCTATTGAGTTGTAGGTAAACAACCTTTTCAATTATTTTGGCTATAAAGGGGAGATTAGATATTGGTCTGTAGTTACTGATTACCGATGCATCAAGGCTACGCTTTTTTAGTAGGGGTTTAATAACTGCAGTTTTCAGGGACTCAGGAAAAGTGCCGGTCACAAGGGATCTATTAACTATTTGCAATAGGTCCGACGACAGACAGTTATAAACGCTTTAAAAAAAGCTTGTTGGAAGGGTATCGAGACAGCACGAAGATGATTTAAGGCCTTGCACAGTTTTCTCTAAGATGTCGTGGTCGATAACGCTGAACTGGGACAAATTTATCGAACTAGAGATCTGCGGGTAGGATGATGTCACAGCATTTCTTGGTGTGGAGCCACTAATAGCCTGCCTGATATTAATAATTTTATCCGTAAAAAAGGCAGCAAACTCATTACATTTGACAGTAGAGAGGAATAATTAAGTTAATTTGAACCCAAGTAGCTGCAAAAATAATGGAAGCATTCAAGTAATTGAGGGATGCATTCTTTTAGAAAGCAGGCTAATGGACCAATGGACAAGTGTGTGTGCGTGTGCGTGTGCGCGCGTGTGTGTGTGTGTGTGTGTGTGTGTGTGAAGTGGTTTTGGTGACACTACACTGTGTAAGTGTGAAGTTATTGAATATTTTTGCAGTATCTCTTTTTGGTGTTGCACTTTTTAGACGGTCCCTAAAGACTGAGATATAGTCGACCGTTGCACATGACAGCTTCCAGCATGCACCGAGGCATTTATGGTTTGTGGTGCGACCGAGTGAATGTGTCTTCATAAAGATGGCCATTTAAGTGCATCACATCATACTAGGGCTGACCCCCAGTGGTGTAGTGGTCCCTGAAGAAGTGGGTAGACTGTAACTTACGCCCCCCGGCCGCTTTTTGAGAGAGAGATATATATATATATATATATATATATATATATAGTACTTAACTATACTTACTAGTTTAAACTACTTTTGCTAGGCAGTCATTATTGGTGTCTCCAAAAACAACATTTTAATTGAATTATAGGCTACAATGTAACAATGAGAACAATTAGGCTACCATAACCTGAACATTAGGCTACTGAATTTAGTTCATTGATACACAAATTTCAAACCAACTCACTAAGTTAATTTGAACCCAAGTAGCTGCAAAAATAATGGAAGCATTCAAGTAATTGAGGGATGCATTATTAACCCAATGTGTGACTGTTTCTCTCTTGACCTACAGTAACAGGGCATCGACGGGATGTTTTGTTTTATTATTCTCGTGAATTCCTGCCCATCTCGATCTGCTCTGTGCTGCTTGACGCAACTCAAAGAGAGAAGCCAAATTTACTCAGGCCGATTGGTTTAGCGGAGCAGAGCGGATAGCTGCTTCGGGGACGCGTCTGGTGAACACAGGCGTTCACAACACTAGACAGGCTGCGACCAGCTCCGGTGTCCGCTTCGCGTTTCCTGGTGGAATCTCAATCTGCCTGGCTGCCCGGCAGAGACTTTATGCAGAAAAGAGAAGAAACTTGAATGGATGCACATCAGAGGAGATTAGAAGTGAGTAGACGCGAAGCCGTCTGAAAAATAAGTACGGTAGGTAGACTGCGTCTACCCTCCACTACACTGCTGACCCCAAAAAATAAAAACGCAGAAGCTTCAATCGTTGCCATGGTAATCAACGTCCAAATCAGCAGTCAATGCTTCATTCACCCCCCCTCCCCCTCCTCCCCTCACTCTTCCTCTCTCCATATGCACAGCCGGCTAACGTGAGGTATAGCTTCATGAGACAGTCTCCAGTTTCCTGGCTGGGCGGGTCTTCAGGCCAACACTGTTTTTAACACTGATAACTTTACTCCACACCACCACTAGCACTCACCATGCACACAAACAAATGCACCTTGCTTTCAAACGCCCAGCAGGCAGCAGCCCCAGAGCTGCGGACCTGAAAGAGCTTGTGTTGTAAACATGAAACTAACATACCGTAAATTCCGGACTATAAGGCGCACCGGTCTATAAGCCGCACCTTCAAAGTTGACTATTTTTTTCTTCTATAAGCCGCACCGGTCTATAAGCCGCGGGTGTTTTAATGGTATTTTTTGTTTTTTTTACAGTGCACACAGTGTCCGCGGTGTGGTGAAAAGAGGGCAAGAGAGGAAATTAAAACAGAAGTGGATTTATAGTTAGAAAGAGTGCTAAAGAAGAGAGAATTCCGTTTTTTATTTTTTTATTTTAGTTACTCACAGTACTATTGACCAGTCCAACTCAAAAGATATTCGGCAGTTTCACTTTGAGCTCTTGTTCCGCCGCTGGGCACACAGTGTCCGCGGTGTGGTGAAAAGAGGGCAAGAGAGGAAATTAAAACAGAAGTGGATTTATAGTTAGAAAGAGTGCTAAAGATAGTCTGGTCTGGTTATGACGAGTCTCGCTGGGTACAGTACGCCAAAGCGATATCCATTGACTCGATGATGCTGTTGTATGTTGCGCGTTTCTGTTGCACCAACGCGGAGAGGTCCTGCCGGACGAAAAAGCGCGTACCCTCCCAGGTGAGGGGCTTCTTCCCCGCAGCCTGGAGGATGAGTTGACGGTCGGGCCAGCGGAGTAGGCAGATGAAGATGGCCCTCGGTGGCAGGCCGGGGTCTGGACGTGGCCGAGGCGCCCGGTGTGCCCTGTCCACCTCTGGTGGTTTCTCGCCTTCCTTCAGGTCCAGGATGTAACACAGGATTTTGCCACGAAAGCGTCCATGTCACCAATCTCAGCTCCTCTTTTACATTGATCAGGCGAATGTTATTTCTTTTACTCCTGCTGATTAAGTCATCAACCTGCGTGTGCAGGGTTTCGATTTTGCATTTTATCCATTTTCGGACTCACTGTGTTGTTTTTGTCCTCCAGTGCGCGGATGCGCTTTTCCGCATTATAAACTCTGTTCACGGTTGCCTTAGTTTCTTTAGTGAGTGAGTGGATGGACTTCTGCACGTTTTCAAACTTGTTTTCAAGCTGCTCAAAACCTCTGAGCGATGTCGGACTTAATCGATAGTGTTTCACGGAGTAAAAGTTTAGCCCAAGCGTGTATCTCCAGCCTCCAGCAGGTGAGTCATTTCCTCATTCATGGCGTGATTGCTTCGTCTTTTTCTTTCTGCTTACCTGTGTTGTGTTATGTTATGTTATGTTATGTTATGTTGTTAAAAGAGGGCAAGAGAGGAAATTAAAACAGAAGTGGATTTATAGTTAGAAAGAGTGCTAAAAAAGAGAGATTTTTTTTTTTTTTTTTTGAAAAAATCCATAGATAAGACGCACCGTTATATAAGCCGCAGGGGCCAAAAAAGGCCAAAAAACGGGAAAAAAGCCGCGGCTTATAGTCCGGAATTTACGGTACACGTATTTCCTCATTTCAACCCAGTGTGAGTAACGTTACAAGTGTTCAAGTGAATTCAGTTGAACTCGTTTGTTTATAACGTTATGAAGTAGCAGCAGTGACAGATACACCTTGACGAGCTCAGAGAGTAGAGAGTCCACTAATGTTACATTACAACATGATGAGCCCACCTGAATAAATTAACATTTCATGGCAAATAATAATATCTGCACTCCATGTCTAATGTTACTTTGAAGACTGCGTCGGACTGAGAGCAGTTGGATAAAAATCCGGACCATTAGGACAGACGAGGAGTTTATAAAAAAAAAACTCTCGTAACTCTCGTAACGGGACAAGCCCGTCTTTTATTGTCACACGAACACCACAATACATGCATGCGGCCACAACACACTCATGCTGACGGTGGCCGGTGAAAAGTGTCCTCTGCATTTAACCCATCCAGGCATGTCCTTTCCTCCGGGGGGCAGGCCAGGAGCAGTGGTCGCTTTCTCGTACAGCGCCCGGGGACCAACTTCGGATGTTGTCGTCACTGGTCGGATGACGATGACGATCTGATCTTCTGCATGTTTTTAGTGGGGGGGTTATATACGGAGGAAGAGCACGGGGAGAACATGCAAACTCCACACAGACAGAAAGGCCCTTACGACGAGATACCCCACCTGGGCAGTGGGCACTGAAGATATGGGGGGGAACACAACCACAGCGCCCACAGTGTCCCAGGCGAGAATCGAACTCAGGACCTTCTGACTGTGAGGCGACAGCTCTACTACTGAGCCACCGTGCCCCCGTTATAAACCTAGAAGAAAGTAGGGATGGGGCCGATCCGATCCAATATCGGTATCGGGTGCCGATATTGGCACTAATTCACAGATCGGATCGGAATCCGATTTTTTTTTTTTTTTTTTTGGCCGTTATTTGCCCATGTATAATAGTATCCTTCTTTGCCTTGTATATTTTCTTAATTTTGTCTGCTTTTTGCAAGGTATATAAAAAAAAATCTTTAATTGGCCAAATCTTTGCCTATACTGTATATTCAAGAAAAATATTGGTATCGGCATAATATCGGTATCGGCAGATATCCAAATTCAGGTATCGGAATCGGATCGGAAGTGAAAAAATGTGGATCGGTGCATCCCTAGAAGAAAGTTTACTATGAGCCGCGGACAGTGCTGAGACCACCTGAGTCCTATTTTCAACCCAATGTAAGCAGCCTACATGTTTAGCGCTGCTGTTGTCTGATATTCGAGCCACTACACACCATCACACAGCCGAGAACCAGAGTTTTTCTTTTTTCTTGTACCCCAATGGTAGTCATTGTGGTACTGGCTAGGCTTTAACGTGTGTATGTCTGTATTTCAGTCTTCCCTCCAGATGTCCAGCAGATGTTGGTCAGTGAAGAAGATGTTCCCCCTGAGCAGCAGGGTTGGAGCTCCAGTCTCGAGCAGGAGGACCCAGAGCCCCCACACATTAAAGAGGAACAGGAGGAACTCTGGATCAGTCAGGAGGGAGAGCAGCTTCAAGGGCCGGAGGGGGCCCATATCACCCAGTTCCCATTCACTCCTGTCCCTGTGAAGAGTGAAGATGATGAAGAGAAACCTCAGTCCTCACAGCTTCATCAAAGTCAAACTGAGAACAGAGAGGCAGAGCCTCTAGCCAGCAGCTCAATGGAACAGAGGACAATAGAAGCTGATGGAGAGGACTGTGGAGTATCCAACCTAGCCAGGAACTTAGATCCAGCTAGTCATTTACAACCAACTAGTGATGGCAAGACTTCAGACTCTTCTGACCCTGAGACTGACAACAGTGATGATTGGGAGGGGACTAGAGAACCTCAGTCAGGTTTAAACTCACTCACATACAATGAAGGCCTCATTAATCATAAGATATCTTATACTGGGAATAAAATGTTTAGTTGCACAGATTGTGGGAAAAGATTTGACTGCATTGGAAATCTGCAGACACATATGAGAGTACACACTGAGGAGAAACCATATAGTTGTGCAGATTGTGGTAAAACATTTGACCGCAATGGGAATCTGCAGAGACACATGAGAGTACACAATGAGGAGAAACCATTTAGTTGCTTAGACTGTGCTAAAAGTTTTAGTCATGAAGCAGACTTGACGAGACACATGATAGTCCACACTGGTGAGAAACCATTTAGTTGCTCAGACTGTGCTAAAAGTTTTCGTTTTAAAGCAGACTTGACGAGACACATGAGAGTCCACACTGGTGAGAAACCATTTAGTTGCTCATACTGTACTAAATATTTTGCTGATAAGGGAGACTTAACAAAACACGTGAGAGTCCACACAGGAGAGAAACCATTTAGTTGCTCAGACTGTGCTAAACGGTATCGTGATAAATCAGACTTGATTAGACACATGAGAGTCCACACAGGAGAGAAACCATTGTTTTGCTCGTACTGTGCTAAAAGTTTTCGTTATCAAGCAGACTTGAAGAGACACACGAGAGTTCACACAGGGGAGAAACCATTCAGTTGCTCATACTGTGCTAAATGTTTTTCTGCTAAAAGAGACGTGAAAGCACACATAAGAGTCCATACAGGAGAGAAACCATTTAGTTGTTCAGACTGTGGACAACATTTTGCTCGTAAAGTAAACTTGAAGACACACATGAAGGTCCACACAGGGGAGAAACCATTCAGTTGCTTAGACTGTCGACAAAATTTTGGTCGTAAAGCAGACTTGAAGAGACACATGAGAATCCACACAGGGGAGATGCCATTTATTTGCTCAGACTGTGGAAAAAGTTTCACTGCGAAACGAGACTTGGAGGCACACATTATGACTTTTCATAAAGGAGAAAAACCTTTCAGCTGTTCCGTTTGTGAAAAACAGTTCACCCTCAGAGGAAAATTGGTTGAGCATATGAGAGTCCACACAGGGGAGAATCCCTAGGTTTTTTGTGTTTGTGGGACAGGTTTTGGCCAGCTTTCACATGTGAAAAAACAAGTGTTCTGGTGAGAACAGCAGCAGTTGAAGCTGCTAAACTGACATTCCCATGTAAGTTTCATTTCACTCAGTTTCAGGTCACTTAAAGGTACTATATATGATTTTGGAGAAAGATTGAGTCAACATATTTCTCATCTCCAGGGTGTCTTAATATTGACCTGGGAATGAGAACCGTGTTGACTCAATCTTTCTCCAAAATCATATAGTACCTTTAATATCAAGCTGGGCAATAATTCAGTGTTATCATTTATTGTCTTTCACTAGAATCATAATGTAATATGTTTTTGTCAGTCATAGAGTACCGCAGGGATGATGACTTTTTGTAGACTTACCCAGAAGTCCCTGCACTTCTTGATTCCTACTTGTAAAAGTCAATGGGATTTTTGTATGGGAATTTCGGTTAAATGCATGAAATAACGTCTGTGGCTAAGAAAAGTTTATGAAACTGAACTTTGTGAGCAGCAAAATAATCTTCACAAATGAGGACCACTTTTATGACGCTTCGAAAATCATAAAAGTGTTCCTCATTTGTGAAGCTTATCTTGCTGAACAAAAAGATCCTTGTTTTATATTTTTTTATCACAGACATTATTTCAAGCATCTTACCAAAATCCCCATAGAAAAATCCCATTGACTTTTACACGTAGTAACCGGAAGTGCTAACATCCAGGTCTTCCGGACTCATTCCTGCAGTACTCTATTGATGTGATTAATAGCAACAGCTCTTTCCAAAAATCATGACCCTGACCGGTTAGTCAAGATAATCCACAGACCTTGTTGTGAGCAGTCTCGTGTAGGAACTATTTTATTTCGACCGAACTACACTCCCTAGCTGCTAAGAAAATAGTTCCTACATGAAACTGGTCACAGCAAGGTCTGTGGATTATCTTGAGTAACCGGGCCATACTTTCTGGAAAGAGACATTGCTGTTGAGTTCTTCAAACTTATTATTATTATTATTAGTAGTAGTAGTAGTATTGTTATTATTATTGTTATTGTTATTGTTGTTATTATTATTATTATGGTGCTTTGAGCACCACAAGCCAAGGATATCAGAAAAGAGTTTGATATGAGGATAAAATCCTATAGGATCCAGGCTAGATTTTTTATCCTCATTTCCTCCGCCAAGGAGGTTACCGGTATGTATGTTTTCGTTGACGATTGTCTGTCTGTTAACAGGATTACAGCAAATCTACTGGGCCGATTTTCATGAAACTTGGTGGAAGCATGGGCCAAGGAAGAACCCATTACATTTTGGAGTGGATCACGTCTGATTTGGGTAAATGGGAGGGGGCAGGGTTAGGGAAAAGGGTCCGTAGCTAGAGATAGGAAGGTCGTAGAGAGTCAGGATTCGAGGGGTGCTTGGCGGAGTGGCTAGGTGTAGCTGGGTGGTGGGAGGGGGTGTGGTTAGGAAAGGGGGCTGGGCTAGGGAAGTGTAGGGGGTTAGGTAGGGGGGAGTGGCCTTTAGCGGAGGTCTCCGAGTGCACTTCTTGTTGACCATGACTTACATGGTTAGAAGTTGATGGTAATACTTGTCGAGGCTAACTTCTTATCACATTAGCCAAGGCTAAGCTACTTCTTTAAATAGATTAACATTTCTTTAGGGTATCTGAAAAGACTTTGATAGTATATGAGGATAAAGTGGTAGGTTTAGGTTACCTTTTTTACGTGTTACATGCTAGTTAGAAGTTGATGCTAACTTCTTATCACATTAGCCAAGGCTAGGCTACTTCTTTAAATAGCTTAAATTTTCCACAGGATATCAGAAAAGACTGATAGGATAAGGGGATAAAGTGATAGGCTTCAGGCTAGATTTTTTTTTTTTTATTGACGCTGTGTTACATGATAATTAGAAGTTAATTAAGTTAAGTATTAGCTTTACATTTAACAAATTACATCTGTAAAAAGTTGTTTGGATAACACACTGCCATACAAGTTTTGAAAAGTTTCCATTAAGGCAAAGGAAGAGCTTAAAGGGGGACTTACTTGTCTTGTCTCACTATACTCTTTGGCTGTGCTCAGACAGGAAACTTGGATTTTTTTTTTTACCGGAAATCGACGCCATGACAGTTTACCCACCACATCACAAAACGTTATCTGAGAGCTACAAAATCTTTATAAATATCAACAACTAGCCAACGCTGGTGGCCTGTATGGAAACAGCGTTGCTCAAAATGGTTGAAAGTTGTATCAATTTTGTCATTCAGTGGCAAACTACTTTATTGCCATTGACTCCCATGTTAACTATCGTTAACGCGAGGTTATCGGCCGGCGGCCGCAGCAGAACACAGAACCAGGACAAACCGCTCTGAACACGCTCTAATGTAATCACAATGGGAGATTTCTGCATGTTATTAACTTGTCCAACTTGTCCTCTACACCGCCATGAAGTCCGTTTTTAATTTTCGTTTTTTTTTTTCGTGATTAATGTCAAAAGGTGCAGTGCACCATGAAAGAATCACCCTCTCGTTTAGCGCGAGACCCGTTTAGCGAGTAGCCTGCAGCTGCCCGCAGCACAAACATAACATTCTCCCCCTCCCTCCTGCTGGTTGAGTGGTTCTCAATGTGGGGTCAGGGGACCACCAGTGGTCATTGAGAGGATTCCAAGATTCTCTGTTGTCTCTCGTCTCAACCTAATATATATGGAATTCTGGACAAAATCATATCTAGGCTACATAAAAAAAAATGATTTGCATCTGAGAAACCAAATCTCATCATATTGGGGGTCCATGGCCCAAATGTGAACTAAATTAGGCCTCCTTAGTATGAACAAGGTTGGGAATGATTTACAGCAACACAATGCCATTTCCTTCCTTTTATTTCTATTTATGATTATAATGGCTTTTATTGATAGTATTATGTTACATCACCACATGGCCATCTTGGTAGGAAAATAACAGCGATTGTAATCAATTAACAGGTGATTAACAGTTCAAGTGACACAAACAGCCAATGAGCTGTGTGTATTGTAGCGCCATATTGGTAGGAAAATGCATGTGACATCATGGGAATAGGCTTGGAGTTGTGAGGAGCCGGGAAAGGGTACAGGGGGAGTAGGGGAGTTACTATCTTGAAATCCCATAGTCTTTGGTACAACGCGACAGGTTGTACCACATTTTATGCAGTTTTGAGGGCAAAAAAAGCAGGGTTGAACCCATAGAGGGCACTTATGCGGCTGAAATGGTACAAATGGTACAATGGTAACAGTTTGGTCTCAAATGTGGAAATTCTGACCAGAATTCTTCACACACCACCCCCAAAGTCATATTGGTTAAAAGCTGAAAAAAGTGTTTGGGGGGTAAGTTACACTTTAAAGACAAGAGAGGAGGCAAACACTGGCCATGTGCTTATTTTAACTAAATTATATACAAAGTGGGTTGATTACCAGTAAAGCCATCCTTTAAACTGACATTTAAAAATGTAGTGATTAGATCATGTAACCATTAGATTGACTTGCCCTGTCATGTTGAAATCAACATTCCGTTCTGTTCTATTGTGATGAAATAAATACGGTGTGATGTGATGATAGAGGAGGTCTACCTGAGTGTGTCTATATCTTTGGCAAGCTGCCCCTTTGAACACACACCTGTCCAGTGTCCAATTTGTAAAGGCTATGCAGTCCAGTGAACAGCATTTATCAATTTAAATACTGAGGAGAATGTTCTCAATGTTATTAAAACAGTTATTGTTATACATAAACATAATTTGTATTGTATAGATTCGTTTAAATGCTTAATTTATAGTTTTAATGTGCAAATGTATCATGTGCTCTAATTGTGCAGAAAGATGATTTTACTTTGAAAAACGGCCACCGGAAATGCTTATTGTTGCTCCTATTATTGTTGCTAGCGGGTAGTCTCTTAGAACAGCTTCCGCAATTTTCATTGCTTTGTTTAGCTGCATTCGCCGGATGTAGATGAGACAGTCTGTTTTAAGAGACTACTAGTGGCACAGAGGTGTCTTGTTGCTGCCGGAACAGACGTTACGTCAATGGTTACGTCCCTCACCGTCTCAAATAATACATTTTCAATCGCCTCTGTCAGTCTCTTAGACGAGTTGGCTTCTGCAATTTTCAAATGCTTCTGCATTCGCCGGATGTAGATGAGATAGTCTGTTTTAAGAGACTACCTCTGTCTGCTCTATTGTCCAGAATAGTTATTTTACTTTGAAAAATCTCACCGGAACCTCTTATATTCGCTAGCACTTATATTCGCTGGCACACAGGCCACCGTCTCTCACTGACCATGGCTGCTGCTGTGCGGGTTGTGTACGCGCTGCTCTTCGGTACGTCTGCTACTAACCATTATTTACATTATTGATTCGTTTCTCGATTAATTGATTAGTCGTTTGGTCTCAAAAATGACAGAAAATGGCGAAAAATGTGGATTAGTGTTTACCAAAGTAAGTCCAGGATAACGTCCTCGAATGTCTTTGTTTTGTCCACAACCCAAAGATATTTAGCTGTCATAGAGGATATTATGATAAGAACGAATCAGCCTGACGTCACTTGCCACCCAGAAATGCGGAAGCCCCTGGCAGTTAGTATGAGTTGTGCCAAACAAACGTTAACTAAAAACAACTATAGGCCTACATCACATCGCTTATATTTTGACATTTTGAGTGAGAGCAGAAGTAGCCTAGCTCAAGAGTTTGATGTATAATATATGCATGTCGTTTTAAAGTTGTGTGAACTGTGCAGTTTTTAAAATGTAAACAAAATAACCGGGGCTAGAGTGAGCGACTCACGGCTGACTCCATAGGGTCTCATTACCGTTGCCACCCAGTGACGCGGTTTGTTTACCAAAATGCTGCTCGGCTGATCCCTCGTTATACTGTAGAAGAAAATGCTATAGGAGACCAATGTTAACTTATAAAGTAATGTTGCCACAACAATTATTCATGATCGATTATAATCTGTTGATTATTTGCATTATCGATTGATCTGTCGATTATTTTTCTCGACCAATCGATTTGTTGTTTAGTCTCTAACCATAAAATGGGTAAGCCATTTAAGACTAAAGAAACCAGAAAATATTCACATTTAGCTTTAAGAAGCAGGAAGGAGAGAATTTTGGGGTTTTTTTCCTTAAAAGTTAGTCCAAACGATTAATCAACTATCAAAATAGTTGGTGATTAATTTTATATTTGACAACTAATGGATGACTGGTTGCAGCTCTGCTCCTGGGGCTCCTGTGCTCGTGCTCCCGGGTCATCCCGCCTCACGATGAGGTAGCCCGGGTGGCTCGCTTCGTAGCCCACGGCTGTGACTGGGCCTCCATGGCCACCATCAGCACGCACGCCCCTGTGGAGGGACAGCCCTTCTCCAACGTCTTCTCCATCAGCGACGGCCCTCCAGGCACAGGGACAGGGGTGCCGTACATGTACCTCACCCACATGGAGATCTCTGTGCAGGACCTGCAGGTATGTATGTGTGTGTGTGTGTGTGTGTGTGTGTGTGTGTGTGTGTGTGTGTGTGTGTGGGCGCGCACAAGTGAAGAAGTCCTATAATGTTCCTTACAGCAGTGGTTTTCAAACTTTTTGTGTCCGAGTCACACCAAAGGTCAAGACCAAATCTCAAGGCACACCTATATAAGTGCAAAATAGCCTCTATAAACCATGTTATTACTCTCATCACTCGAAATGTTTGTTTTTATTTACTAATGGCAAATTAAATTTGACAACTAGAGTAGGCTACTGATTAAATATTTTTTAACAAAAATAATTCAGGAATTAATTTGAAACTTTGTAAAAAATTACTACATCAAAGCAGTAACACCCAGTTTTTGTATAGTTTGCAGTAATGTATGGTTGTCACAAATTCCCAAGGCACACCTGGACTTGCCTCAAGGCCCCCTATGCTCAAGGCACACCACCGCCTTACAGTGTGTGTGGTGAAAAAACCCAACAACAACATAAAGGAATATATACAGGAATAGTATAGAAAATCAGTAGGCTATGGTAGTTTAAGTTTATGGTAGTCCATCTAAGATAGAAATGACATCAAATAGGCCTACTACATACAATTTAATACATACAATAACAATCCTTTGATTCTGGTATTATTATTTTTTATTATAAAAGAGTTGTAAAGTGACACATGTTTGTGCAGTGTTGGTTTATACAACAGCAGCTGTACCATGAGTCAGCAGTTTCTTCACAGAGTGACTCAACGGTTTCAGAGCGCTGGTCACATGTCACACTGAGGTCATGTGACTGTGACTGACAGATGACTGACAGAAAACCACAGAGCAGGGGAACTGGAGCCCGGTTGTTTCTTCTGTGCCATAACTTGGCTGAAAACAATCCAAGATGGAACAGCAACACATAAGAAACTGTGCCAAGCATTTCTTCTCCACATTTATTCTCTATGTATGTAGTGCATGCTCTGTTTGAATCTGCATATTTTCCACTGTTTTTATTAGGGATGCACCGATACTACTTTTTTGCAGACTGAGTACAAGTACTTATATTTGAGTACTTGCCGATACAGAGTACCAATAGGAGCGGCCTCGATGGATTTGTTTTTATGCCTTTAAGCATACTGTATGTTTAATTAGTCTGACTCACTGGAAGCAGGCTACGGGGGTAAGCTCTGCCATTGGTGCCGACCTTTTCAGTCGGAGCGGCAGGGAAATCCCTTTCCGCTCCCTGTGTGTCGCTCTCAAATGCCTCTGCCGCCATGAAACAACAACAAAGCGAGTTAGCAAGCTACACGCTGAAAATGGCAAGTTTTGAGGAAGATTTGGATTGTGCAATAAAGCAGGCCTGCTTGGTACTTTGGGTGGATGGTTGTAAAGATAACAGAGCCTTTTTCCCCGCTAGACCAGAGTGAGAGTAAGAGTAAGAGGAGCCAGATTCTGGCAAGCGAGACTGATGTTTAATTAAAAGAGAACTTATCAATATTATGGGTTTTAGTCTTTTTTTTTACTTTATTTATATTTTACAAGATTCAATTTTAGAAGATTACATTTTAACACATCCTCATTGATGGGGGGGAATTTAAATCACATTAGCCTTTATTTGGACAATCAATAGTTATTAATATATTCATATACATTTTCATTTAAGTTACATATAGTTATTGTGCATACAGACAGACATCATGTTTAGATAACCTGTATCTTACATTTGCAGCTCCTCTCTATCTCACACCATGCCCTGTCACCCTGACACTATGCCATCTACAGGGCCAGAATAACAGATTGGTTGAGTCTACAGAGTAGCCTTCAAATGTGCGTCACGACTGATGTAATCTGATGCGTGTCCTATAAGTATCATCGACTTTCTGTTTATTGTATGTAAGCCTGTGTAAGCCCGGTAAGTATATTTTCAGAAATGTTATTAATATGCACTGTCCCTGTTAAAGTAAGACATCTAATGTACCCCCCCCGCGCTCTCTCTCTCTGTCTGCCTGTCTGTTTGTCTCTGTCTCTCTCTCTGCCCCTCTCTGTCCCTCTCTCTCCCCCCTCTCTCTCTCCCCCCATCTCTCCCTCCCCCCGTCTCTCGCTCTCTCTCAGGTGAACTCTAAGGCGTCTCTCTCCATGTCTCTGGCTCAGACAGAGTACTGCAGGAAGCAAGGTTTCGACCCTCAGAGTCCTCTCTGTGCTCACATCATCCTCTCTGGATCTGTGCTCCAGGTGCGCGCACGCGCACACACAGACACACACACACACACACACACACACACATACACTAGGGCTGTCAAATAATATTCTATATTCGAATATATATTCAAATATAAAAATAAAAAGAATATTTGACACCTAACAATGTTACGAGGACAGCCCTAACACGCACGCACACGCCTGTGCAGTGTGCACACATGCACGCACGAACACACACACACATTCAGGTATCTTGAGGTGAGAGTTCAAGGGATTGACTTGACCCCCTCAAACATTTGCCTACCTTTTAGGGATGCACCAATATATATTTTTTTTTATATTTTTTTACAAATACCGTTAACCGATAATAACATATATCAATGTTATTATCGGTTAACGGTATTTGTAAAAAAATATAAAAAAATATATATATTGGGCTGATAACCCATATTTACCAATGTCGATATGATCTGTATAAAAACATGTTTATATGATAATCACATTTTCTACATACTGAAAAAAACATGTAAACACTGTGAATTTCTAAAAGTAATGTCTTTCTTGTTTCCAAAACATTTGGAAATAATAGATTTACTGATATAACTGTGACTAAAAATCACTAATGTTGGCCGATACGATATGATTGCCGATAGCCTATATCATCCCTACTAACTTTGGAGCGTTATTTAGCCCACACATGGGCAAAATACAGCCCGCGGGCCGCGGGCGCAACCTGTGTGGCCCGCGATGGAATTGCAAAAAAAGATTTTATTTTTTTTATTTTTTATTTTTACACAGTGCACCTGAACGCGACATGCAAGATACCCGCTGAATAAGTGTCCAAATGGTCATGTCATTCTGGCCAATACGCCACTTCTGTTATAGCATTTCAGTCTGGAATATGGAATATCTTTCAATAATCTTTATGACTAAAAGGCTACATTGAAGTAGAAATTTAAATAATTAAATCATTGGTTTTGGATTTATTTAGCTTCAAGAGTGCATTTTTGTTCGTGTGACCCTCAACACAGGCTTTGATCATCCCGGGCCACTTACTGATACTTATGCTTAAATTAACCCACTCATATTCTGATTTATTTCAAGAAAAACATTTCGGCTAGTGGAAATTCTAATTGGCTGGTAACTTTAAAATCTAGCAGCCATATTGGCAGGTGGTCAAAAAAGTTAATTTCAAGCCCTGAGAGCAGCTGGTGACATAGGAGTGAGTGAGAAAAGGATCAAATATCGGTGGTTAAGACTGAATAATGACATCACAACTGTTCATTTAAAATGAGTTATTCCTCTAAACCTGGCTTCAAATGCACCAAATTTTTCACGCTGGTGCCGTTCGGCCGTCAGCAAAATCTGGTAGCGAGGACATTTTTTGTGGCCCTCTCTTATCATCAAAGTTGCCCACCCATGGGTTACGGCATGACAATATTTGTTCGGCCCCCGGCAACAATCTGGTTATGTGGCCCCCCATGAAAAATAGTTGCCCACCCCTGATTTAGCCCCTTCCCGGCAAGCTAGGATGACATGGTTGGTACAATAGTTGCTACCAATGGATGCCTTAGGTCGTCTAGTTTTTTTTAGCCCGCTACAGCCTCTGAAAGACAGTAAACCTATCGACATGTGTGATACTGAGAAACACCCATTTGATTTGTATCACGGTGAAATCGAGAGATTAATGGTAGAAATTACTAATCAGGAGCACAGGCACAGCAAGGGTTAAAAATAGGGAGACTCACGGTCACCTGACTCATGGAATAACCTGCTGTTAATATGCCACGCAGCTTCGTCCATAACTTATTTTGCACGTCAGCTAAAAACACATTTTAAAAGCCGCCGAGTTGCGTCCTGATAGGCCGTAACGATGGCAACCATGCAGCTTGCAGAGTTTTTATTGGTCAGTGTAAAAGTCAAGGTTTACGACGCGCACTCACATTCCTCCATCATTCATTCACGCACTTCTGCAGAACCTGGACTCAGCACGGAATCTCACTGACTCTGACATTTCCTAAGTAGGTTGCAAAATTCCAGGAATATTCAAAATTGGAAACTTTCCATGGGAATTAACGGGAATATATGGGAATTAACTGGGAATTTTGGGGTGATGTATACTGTGTTTACCTTGTCATATTACAGACAAATGTAAACGCTTTGTTTTGTCATAAGCAGACATGCATGCAAACATCTGTAAAAACACATTTTCAAAATGTCATTTTTGACTTGAATTTTCTCTCTGCTCTCTGTGTTGGGGCGTTTAGCAAAAGTTTCTAGCCTAATATCAGACTGAATTGTCAACTCGTTACACTCCGTTTCCATCTTCTAGAAGAAACAGCCCAAACTCAAGTCAGTGGAGCGGCAAAAAAGTGTCAAAATGTCCCCAAATTCCTGAGCTTAACTTCCCATGGTAAATTTCCGTAAATTTCCCAGAAATTCTCTCCCCCTTTGCAACCTTATTCCTAAGTCTCCCCTTTTCGCTCTGAGCAAGCTGGTACTCATCAACCTCAGTCAACTTTCCCCTTTCCTGTTATACTACATATCACCAAGGCTCATATTTCTGGCTAATGATAATTCATATCCTCTTAAAAATATGTCAGTAACCAACCTGTATGTCCTTTTCCAAATCCCTTTAACATTACCACAGAACTAAGGAGCAAATTGATGATCTGACATTAGGCTAACTCCTCTTGACTCCTCCTCTTGCTATACATTAGCTAGCTAGTTAGCTAGTGTTTTGCTAACATCAGCTAACTTAAGATGTGCCTATATACACTGTAATGTGTCTGTGAAGATTGTGATACGAATGTTATGTAATATATATTGGTATCACAATCTGAAACCCTGAATATGCGGGGTTGCTTTGGCTCAGGAGGTAGAGCGGGTTATCCACTAATCAGAAGGTCAGTGGTTTTATCCCTGCCTCCTCCAGTCCGTATGTCGAAGTGTCCTTGGGCAAAATACTGGACCCCAAATTGCTCCCGATGGTTGTTGTGTGGTAGCTTATCACCATTGGTGTGTGCATGGGTGAATGTAGGTATGTGTTGTAAAGTGCTTTGGATAAAAGTTCTAAATAAATGCATCCATCCATAATTTGATCTCTAGTATAACAGGAAAGGGGGGAAATAACCGAAGTTCTGCCGGTAGAGTGAAAAGGGGCGGGACTTAGGAAAGGTCAAGTTAAACTTCCCGAATTTCCGATTCAATTCCAATTCCTCAGCTGATTGATGATTTCCCCTCAGGATCATTAAAAGTTCTTCTAATCCAAGCAGTAAAGTCACATTTCAAAAACTCTCCCCCTCTCTCTATTTCTGTCTCTCTCTCTCTGTGTCTCTCTCTCTCTCTGTCTCTCTATATCTGTCTATCTCTCTCTTTCTCTCTCTGTCCCCTCCCCCTCTCCAGCTGAACGGGACGGAGGCAGACTTTGCTAAGAAGTCTCTGTTCAGTCGTCACCCGGAGATGATCGACTGGCCGGCCGACCACAACTGGTTCTTCGCCAAGTTCAACATCACTCAGGTAGAACAGAAAATATGGACTCAACCAAGTTCAACATCACTGAGGTAGAACAGAAAACCAGTTCAACATCACTCGGATAGAACAGAAAACCAGTTCAACATCACTCAGGTAGAACAGAAAATATGGACTCAACCAAGTTCAACATCACTCAGATAGAACAGAAAACCAGTTCAACATCACTCGGATAGAACAGAAAACCAGTTCAACATCACTCAGATAGAACAGAAAACCAGTTCAACATCACTCGGATAGAACAGAAAACCAGTTCAACATCACTCAGGTAGAACAGAAAACCAGTTCAACATCACTCAGGTAGAACAGAAAACCAGTTCAACATCACTCAGATAGAACAGAAAACCAGTTCAACATCACTCAGGTAGAACAGAAAACCAGTTCAACATCACTCAGGTAGAACAGAAAACCAGTTCAACATCACTCAGATAGAACAGAAAACCAGTTCAACATCACTCAGGTAGAACAGAAAACCAGTTCAACATCACTCAGGTAGAACAGAAAACCAGTTCAACATCACTGAGGTAGAACAGAAAACCAGTTCAACATCACTCAGGTAGAACAGAAAACCAGTTCAACATCACTCAGGTAGAACAGAAAACCAGTTCAACATCACTGAGGTAGAACAGAAAACCAGTTCAACATCACTCAGGTAGAACAGAAAACCAGTTCAACATCACTCAGATAGAACAGAAAACCTGGACTCAACCAAACTGCATCAGATTATCAGATCAGACCGCAACAGATCCCATTTTAATCCAAGTAAATAGTTTAGTTTTATTCCATGTTGAGTTTCCATTGGTGAGTAGAGTAGTGAAAATCTAGCCTGGTAAACCAACCGGTCACATGAACTCACATTTCATTTTGTTCTGCGGGACCGTCTGGCCTTAAGCTTTCACCCAGTGTTTAGCAGTGGGCGGAGGTTGGACGGGTGTACTTGCCTTGACAGACAACTCCTTCACATAATCAGCGTTGGATCCAGTCAAACCCAAATCCACTCGGGAGAACGGCAAAAACATATTTTCCGCCGAGAAACTCGGTTGCGGCGATACTCCTGTACTTGTTTAATTGTTGTTATTGAGTCTATTTCTGCAATAACTGCACTTTATGGCTGTTTAAACTAGACGAACATTGACATTACTCCTCGAGACGGGACAGGCAAAGGAGGAGGTGGGGAGGAGTGGGACGCGGTGCGGAGGAGAGTCCGAAGAACAGAATTGGGCAGCCAAAAAACCTGTGCGTAATATCAGACAATTCATAAACGTCTCTGCAATCCTCAATTCTTAATGGATTTCTTATGTTTAAATGGCCCTGTAATCTATGGATTGAGGCAGTAAATGCAGCTATGTCAACCATGCTTCGATCACTTGTAGATCAAAGGCCAGAACTGAAATGCAAGTGTCAGGTTTTACTGTATATGCCCGCTGGCTTACCGGACTGTTGTCACTAGATTTGTTATCAGCTGAACAACTATAGATATCTAGTTGCTTGACTGGTTTTGACACATAATATATTTATTAGCCTACTCCTCCCCCCCCCCCCCCCCCATGACAAAGTCAGTGCATTTTCTAATTTTGTTACATAATGCGACACTTATTACATTTTCAACCAGAAAAAAGTGCAACCCCCGCATTATGTAATAATCTGCGCAATATGTAATACATTTATTACAAAATGCGTCAAACGCCATTACATATTGCGTTCAGGCGATTTATTACATATTGAGCATATTATTACATAATGCGTCGTTATTACATATTATTGAAAGTGAGATGTTATTACATTTTGCGATTTTATTACATAATGTGCAGTTATTACAAAATGCGTCGTTACTAGCCCTCCCAGGGCTTGAGGACAGACAGTCCCGCAGAACGAAATGAAATTTGAGTTCACGTGACCGGCTGGTTTACCAGGCTAGTGTAAATCTACTCAAGTAAAAGTACAATTACTCCCATAATAAATTACTCAAGTAAAAATGAAAATGTACCATTTATGTTTTTAGGTGTGGGTGCTGGATTACTTCGGAGGGGTGAAGACCGTCAGTCCTGAGGAGTACTTCAACGCCTCGCCCCACAGGAGGCACTGAGGTCAGAACCTTCTCACTGTTAGCATGATGCAAGCTGAAGTCAGGACCTTCTCACTGTTAGCATGATGCTAGCTGAGGTCAGGACCTTCTCACTGTTAGCATGATGCTAGCTGAAATCAGGACCTTCTCACTGTTAGCATGATGCTAGCTGAGGTCAGGACCTTCTCACTGTTAGCATGATGCTAGCTGAGGTCAGGACCTTCTCACTGTTAGCATGATGCTAGCTGAAGTCAGGACCTTCTCACTGTTAGCATGATGCTAGCTGAGGTCAGGACCTTCTCACTGTTAGCATGATGCTAGCTGAGGTCAGGACCTTCTCACTGTTAGCATGGTGCTAGCTGAGGTCAGGACCTTCTCACTGTTAGCATGGTGCTAGCTGAGGTCAGGACCTTCTCATTGTTAGCATGGTGCTAGCTGAGGTCAGGACCTTCTCACTGTTAGCATGGTGCTAGCTGAGGTCAGGACCTTCTCACTGTTAGCGTGGTGCTAGTTGCCTGCATTCACTTAACATGCTGCATGCTTACGGCAAGCCACTTTGCCATTTAATAGCTAAGTTTGACTATCTGGAATTAACATTACAGATCTCAACAACATTTTGACTAGTCGTAATCAAATTGTGACAAGTCAGAATTTTCATTCAAGATATCTATAATGTCATTCTGACATTTCCGATATCCACAATGACTTTCTTCCTAGGACAAATAACGTAACTTTGTTTGTGTATGGGGTTTCTTATTTCAGATATCTACAATTCAGTTGCTGTAATGTGAATTATGGCTAGTCCCAATTTCAGTTACATATACTGTATATTCAACTCATTCTGACTAGTTAAAACTTGAGATATTTAAAAAAAAAAAAAATGTAGATATCCTCAATTTAGGGGAATTAAAGAGATCTTGAACTTGAATTTGAAGCGTAAATGCGATCGCCAAAAATCTTGATCACCAGAAAACGCTTCAAAAATCATCAAAGTGGTCCTCATTTGTGAAGATGATCTTGCTGAACACAAAGTTCCCCGTTTCATCAACTTTTGTTAACCACTCACCTTATTTCAAGCATTTAAGCAAAATCCCCAAACAAAAATCCCATTGACTTTTCAGCATGATGCAAACTTTCCGGTTGGCCTACAAAAATACGTCATGCCTGCGGCACTCTATGCAGAAAATCCCCTTAAAATTAGTCAAGGAAGTTACTACTGGCAGAGATCATCAAAATGTTTAACTCCATCAAAAATCCATCAAAATCCAAAACTCCCCTTAAAGAGATACTCAACACTTTTTCCACTTTTTTCTGCTGAAAATCAATATATAATGGAAATTAGCTGTGTTCTTGAGGAATCCAGGTCAAAGTCCTGACATTTACTGTAAATCTGAGTAATTCCTCTTCTCTTCTGATATACCCATGCAGTTCCATGCAAACCAAAAAGGCAAAAAGGCCAGCTGTAGACTCCCAATTTTCCTCCCTTTCTATTGGCAGAGCGCTTGATCAGTGACGTTGCCAAACCCAGCCCGCCCATCTCTCGTGCCTAGGCCCCTCCCAGCCAAAGTTTATAAAAGTGGCTGCACACCATGCTGGGACTATGTAGTGTGGAGAATTGTTGAATAGGGAGAGAGAGAGAGATTTGTGGAGCGTTTTGATTAGACTGCATAGTGTAAATTGTAGTATTTAGTAGTCTAGGTTTAGTTTTAGAGTATGTCAGATAGCCTAGGTTGTGTTTGTTTGTAAAAAAAAAAAAAATGTTCGTCTGTTTGCATAGGTACAGTATGTGAGAAGAGATGAGGAATTACTCAGTTTTACAGTAAATGTCAGGACTTTTGACCTGGATTCATCAAGAACAGGCTGGACCTCGAATCTCCAAAACAGCAACTTCTCAGGAAGTTAAAAAAAACCTGTTTGCTCTTAAAATACTGAACCAAACATCGTCAAAGTTGGCACGTCTTAATTATAGTTAGTTTCCCGCTGAATGTGTCATTACTTTATTAATATCTTACCTGGATAAACTCAAATGATGTTGTTTATATTATCAGTCCGACTTGGAAGCACTCTCTCCTGGCCAGTCAGGCACTGATGGCCGCCTCCCCTCTGGTATACACATGCACGAGCCGCAAGCTCCGGGCCGCGGGGGCGCGCGCAGCTCTCATAGCCGAGGCGAAGGCTTTGGGATGGGGGTGAGAACAGTCTGACATAACGTAACGTTACTTTATTCTCGTCAGAAACCACTCCGATTTGCATGTTAAAACAAGTTTGCAGGTATACGGATATATAGGTATTTCTCCGTATTATTCCAGTTTCATTGTTGTATTGTAGACGCTCTATCTCTTGACATCTGTAAGGATTTATTACTTTAATCCCCCCCCCCCCCCCCCTTCTTTTTTTTTTTTTTTTTTTTTTTTTTTTTTCTTTTTCTTTTATTTGTTTATTTTTGTGACATTGAAGCTACATACACCCAGAGATCTGGTACATTTACTCTCACAGGATGCGTCTATTTAACGCATTATTCACAGTGTCCCCCAATATGGGTATCTTTTACTTTTTACATGTATCCAGTTATGTACGGGCATTTGTGCGTACATGCATGTAGATAGGTGCATATATATGTGTGTGTATATGTGTGTATGTATGTATACATATTTTATTTGGGGTTTTCCTCCTTTTTGTTTGTTTGTTTGTTTCTCCCCTCCTTACTATAATGGCTAACAGTAGCCGAGCTTGATAAGTTTGCATTTTTTTTCCCCTCTTCTTCCTGTTTTTAAGCAGCATGTATTATATTCACTCCCTCCTCACATTGGCAATCTACCTAAAACAGGCACATTTTTTCACCACTTGAGGGCAGTATAAGCTTGCCATCATCTCACTGTTTCTCAACATTGCCCACAGTTTTATGGATCACATTAGGAGTGCAAACCGAACTTTCCTATACTTAGCGAAGATGTGTAGGAGGTAGAATATGAATACATTGCATATCTTTTGCTTAATTTTGTACATGCTGCTTAACATTTATTGTGGGTCCCCTTCATTTGGTTTATTTCAACTTCTGTGAATACGGGGAGGAGAGGGAAGGGACTTTTTCGTTTTTCTTTCTCTATGGCAGACTTGCTTCAAACTTTTCCAGATAAGTAATGTTCATAGCTCCCTCAAGGATTGGTGTTCCCTTGAGAATGTGTGTTTTTCATTCGGGGCGGCAGCACTGTCAGGAAATTTTTCCTGCCAGCAGAGAGGCCGACTTTGACCTCTCTCTTTTTTATGTTATTGTTATTTTTGTAATACTTTTGTTTGTTATCGCTGGTATAGATTACATTATTCAAGATTTTTTAAATGTCAATTAATCTAGTGAACATAGGGGGCCCCACTAAAGGTGGATCAGTGAACTTCCTGAGCTGGAACACTAAAGGTCTTAACTCTCCAATTAAACGTAATAAAGTATTTAGTCATATTCATCAGCTTAATCTGATATAATTTTCCTTCAAGAAACACATCTGAGGGTTTCGGATCACCATCGAATTAATAGGAATTGGATAAGTCAGATGTATCACTCAAAGTTTCAGAGTAAAGCCAGGGGCGTAGCAATCCTGATACGTAATACTGTTCAATTCACTCCATCGTCGGTACTTGAGGACCCTCTCGGCAGATATGTGATTGTATCTGGTGTCCTATACTCGACAAAAGTCACTCTTGCTAATATTTACGGACCAAACTGGGATGACCATCAGTTTATTTCTAAAATTATTTCCCTTCTTCCTGACCTCAATTCTTATGCACTGATTCTCGGCGGGGACTTTAATTGTGTCTTAAATAGTGCATTAGACCGCTCCTCCCTTAAGCCTGCCCATAGCTCTCTCACTGCTAGAGCTATTCAAACTTTCCTCCAGGACTTTGGCATCGTGGATGCATGGCGCTTTTCCTACCCCACTCTTCGTCAGTACTCTTTTTTTTCTCCAGTCCACCATTCATACTCGAGAATTGATTACTTTTTTATCGATCAGAAATTATTGTCTAGCATTAAGGCCTGCTCATATGAAAGTATTATTATATCTGATCATGCTCCATTACTGTTAAGCCTTTATTTTTCAGAGAAGCCAGTGTCTCAAAGGATCTGGCGACTGAACCCCCTCCTGTTCTCGGACGGTGGCTATATTCATTCTCTCTCCGAACAGATCAGCTCCTTTTTGGAGATCAACTCTACTCCTGGTATGTCCCCATGTTTCATCTGGGAGTCAATGAAGGCATTTGTCCGAGGCCGGATAATCTCTTATACGGCATTCACTAGTAAGAGGCGCAAATCCAGACTTCTGGAGCTATCCACTGAAATTCTCAATCTTGACAAACAATACGCTATTTCCGCTAATTCTGAACTGTATAAGAAAAGATTGACCTTACAGACTGAGTTTAACCTTCTTTCTACCAACCAAGCAGTTCTACTACTACATAAAACTCGGCAAACATATTTTGAATTTGGAGATAAACCTAGCAAATTATTGGCTCTTCAATTAAGACAACGATATTCTCACAATTTAATCTCGCAGATTAGATCCCCTCAGCAAGTAGTTCTCTCCCAAACCTCTGATATTAATATTTGTTTCAAAGAATTTTATACAAAACTGTACCAGTCAGAAGCACCAGCAGATCAATCTTTGCTTGATGCGTTTCTTGTCAATCTGCCCATCCCATCCATCAGCCAAGACACTAAAGCCCAACTCGATCAACCTCTTTCCCCTGAAGAAGTCACTCAGGCTATTATGTCTATGCAGAGTGGCAAGTCTCCAGGACCTGATGGGTTCCCCATTGAATTTTTGAAAACTTTTTCGGATAGTTTGACGATACCCATGCTAGATATGTTTAATGCATCTCTCAAAATTGGTATTTTGCCTCCCTCTCTTCGTCAAGCCACCATTTCCTTGATACTGAAGAAGGACAAAGACCCGCTCGAATGTGGTAGCTATCGGCCTATTAGCCTGTGTCCAGCCGATGCCAAAGTTCTAGCTAAGATCTTAGCTCGGAGGCTCGAATCAATCTTACCTAAACTCATTCATAAAGACCAGACAGGTTTTATAAAAAACAGAATGTCCTTTTTCAACATCAGACGGGTTTTAAATATCATTCACTCACCTTCCACTTCTCGATCTAAGGAGATTCTGGCCCTCCTCGACGCGGAAAAAGCATTCGACCGCGTCGAGTGGGACTACCTTTTTGCCACTCTGCATAGATTTGGTTTCGGTGAGAGTTTTATCGCCTGGATTAAGCTATTGTACACATCACCCCTCGCTTCTGTTCGTACTAATGATGAATCTTCTTTATATTTTGTACTTCAAAAGGGGGACTAGACAGGGATGTCCATTATCCCCTCTCCTCTTCGCTCTCGCTATTGAGCCTTTGGCCATTGCTATTCGAGCAGATCGTATGATCACGGGTATCACTAGAGGTGGACTGGAGCAAAAAATTTCATTATATGCTGACGATATCGTACTTTTCATATCAGATCCTGCCACATCACTCCCTCGAGTCCTTCACCACATCGAACAATTTGGTGCCGTTTCTGGTTACAAATTAAATATTAGCAAGAGTGAATTGTTCCCTTTGAATGTTGCGGTTGAAGACCTTCCCCCTTCGGCTGCCCCTTTCAAAGTGGTTCAAAATGAGTTTAAATATCTTGGTGTTATAATAACACGGAAATATGCAGATTTATTTAAAAAGAACTTCATCTCTACTCTTGAGCGTACCAAACGCGATTTCTCCCGCTGGTCCTCCCTCCCCTTATCTCTTACAGGCCGTGTAAACTCTGTAAAAATGAATGTCTTGCCCAAGTTCCTTTACCTTTTTCAAGCGGTTCCAATCTTTATTCCCAAATCTTTTTTTAAAACTTTAGATCAAGCCATTACCTTTTTTATATGGAATAAAGGCCCTGTTAGAATTCGAAAGAGTATTTTACAAATGCCTAAGGAATCCGGCGGGCTTGCCCTTCCAAACTTTCAAGCATATTACTGGGCGGCAAACATCCACAGTATCTTACACTGGCCACATTGCCACTACGGCCTCAGCGACTGGGTCCCCACTTGGGTACAAATGGAGGAAGCTTCATGTAGTCCAAAGTCCCTTACTGCACTAGCCTGTGCTCCATTATCCATGTCTATATCCAGACTAAATCAATACCCTGTAGTGAGTCAATCACTGCAAATTTTGAAACAGTTTAAACGTCACTGTGGTGCGCAAGCTATCCCAATACTCTCCCCTTGCAACAACAATCCTGTTTTTCTTTCGTCTTTGAACAATGCTTTTAGGTTCTGGCATGGGAGAGGCATTAAAACATTCAAGGATCTATATATCGACAACATCTTCCCTTCCTTCTCTCAACTGTCCTCGAAATTCGATCTGCCCAATACTCACCTGTTCAGATTTTTCCAGATTCGTAACTTTGTAAAGAAAAACTTTATAAACTTCCCACTGCTACCCCCTAACACTTTGTTTGACAGTATTCTAGAGACCAGTATTCATAGCAAACGGGTTGTTTCTCACCTGTACAATCTTATCACAAATTCTTACTCGTCTCAAGATTTGCCTGTAAAACAACAGTGGGAAAGGGATTTGAATTATGAGTTTCAGGATGACGAGTGGGACCAAATCCTGCGCAGAATCCATTCTTCCTCTATCTGTGCCCGTCACAGCCTTATTCAACTTAAGCTCATTCATCGAATATATTGGACTAAAGTTAGACTGTCTAAACTCAATCCCGCCCTTGACCCCCTTTGTGATAGATGTAAGCAGGCTCCAGCCACTTTGACGCACATGTTCTGGTTCTGCCCCAATTTATTTTCATTTTGGAAATCAATTTTTGATTCTATTTCTACAGTATTAAAAATAACCATTGACCCTTCCCCGTGTATTGCACTTTTCGGCCTTCCACCTAAAAACATCTCCCTTCCCAAGCCCCAGAAAGATGCTCTGGCCTTTTCGATGTTAATAGCCAAGCGGCTGATTCTTATGGGATGGAAATCCACTCAACCACCCTCTCATGTACAGTGGATGAGAGACCTAATGAGCTGCTTACATCTTGAAAAGATCAGATATACTAGACAAAACAAGGCAGATACATTTACTTCTCTTTGGAACCCATTTATTTCTCTTTTTTCCTCTCTCCCTGCTAGTGACCTCACCCCCGTAGTGGCTCCCCTAGTTTAAGTCTAAGTTCCTAGTCAATAGTCATAGTAAATATTCTTACAAATCTTCTATCGTACTACCAGAGATAACCTCTATGTTTGTTTTTGTTTGTTTGTTTTTGTCTTAGAGGTATGTTATGGTATTTTATTTTTTTTCTTGTTTTTTTTTATTTTTTTTTCCTTCTCCTTCGTTAATTGCTGTCAGGGTTGTGGGTGGGGGGAAGGGATTTTGTTGTATAATTTCTTTTATGTCTTTTAGGTATAACCTGCTATTTACTGTTGTCTGAGATCTCTTGCTTGTCTGGCTGAAAAAAATAATAAAAATTGATTTAAACAACAAAACAAGTTTGCAGCCTAGGAATAACTGGAAAACATTTTATTGATCTATTCACGTCAGATGAAGCCAGGATTAAACAAAACGATATCTGAAATACACAGCCCGTCTGCCGTGTGTCTTTTCCGGGTTTCCTGTGTGTGTGTGGGGGGGGGGTACAGACGGTGGTGTTGGCTCGCTCCCCCAGTCCTGATGCATCCATATACTGTACTTCTACTACCTTCAGATAAAGGTTGTAAGCTCACCTGTAACTATCGGTGACAATAGGCTTGTTTGAGTTGACTGCCGCCTCGCCTGGAAAGCAGATGAGAGCAGGCGAGCACAGTCATGCGAGGTGTCAACAAGCCGAACACCCCCGACGGCACACTTTCACAACAATGAACAAGGCTCATAGTTTTATAACTTTTACGTGCTGCTCCTGCACATCACAGCACAGGCTAAATGATGCGACATAAATATACATTATGTAAAGTCATTGCATAAATGTGTTTTTATTGAAAAAGTGGCATCAAGTAAGCAAGTGTTGTCGGAGGGGATATCACAGTGTGCAACCATGTTATGTTACATGTTACAAACTACCCATTTCGCTATTCACGTTGTATTTGCGAGGGGTATATATACACCCCACCGGTGGATGTGTGTTTCTCTTAGGGTTTCAATTTTATTTTATTTTATTTTGTCCAATATTCAAATATTCCTGAATTGCATTTTGTGTTACAAATAAGTATTATTTTTATCTAACTTTTTAGCCAGATTGGATGGTTTTCTTGTCAAAAGTTAGCCGCCTCAAAGCCTTCTGGGTAATATCCAAACAATAGAGAGGCAAAGTTACCGCCTACTTCCTGCTTCAGCACTGAACCAGAGATTTTCATCTGCCATTTATTTTCCCATACACATTTCGTAAAATGCTTATAAAAAGTTTTACTGGTTCAAACCAAACGGTACAGATATATTTAGAAACAGGGGAGATCGCATAACATCTCACTGGGACCAAAACGTTAAAAAAATGTGTGTTTAAAGAAAATGTTTTTTTTATGTTTTCTTTAGTTTTGGTCGGAGTTAAATGTTCTATGGTCTCTCCCGATTATAGCGTTAGCTGAACCGTTTGGTTCGACGAAGTAAAACGGTATGCTGGTGTTTGGACTGAGAGAGCCTGGTGACGCGAGGTTTGGACAAGAACATCAGCAGCAGATCCATTCACAGTGCTAGCTGGCTTTAACTGACTAACTCATCCTATCCAAATGTGGAGTGGGCGGATTCAAAAGCCTGAAAACTCCCCGCCCTTTTTTGAAAAACTGACAAAATCTGTTTGGCCCAAAATCAGTCTGGCTCAACTTTTGAGTATCTCTTTAATGTTTGGCTGCTTCCTTTCTAATTAATTAATGTAAAATTTAATTCAATGTCAAATTCAGTTCAACAGGAACTTCTCATCCCATTCCCAGCACAAAAGACATCCCTCAATCTTTAGTTTATCTGTGAAGCAACCAATGAATAATTAATTAATCTCCTTATTTCTAAACGGGGACGAGGAACATTAACCTTATCAATAAGGAAAAATGTGTTGTACGAAGTTATAGCAAAATTGCTATTTTCCATCATCTGTTTATAATGCCTTATAAACCCATGATACTAACCTTACTTTATTAAAGCTGTTATATTGTGATGTTAGATGTTTGTAATGGAGAAATTCAGGACATTTCAGGGCTAAATTTAAGGTTTTTGGTTTCATATTCAGGTTCAGACCAGAACAGACTATCCGGAGTGGACGGTCATCGCTTCGACTCCCACTGTCTGTCCAACAGATGACCCGCTCCAGTCTGAGCTGCACAGGTTGTCCCCATGATGTCAGACGGAAACAAATATCACAATTTTAGTTTAATTCCAAAAATGGAATCTCAAATTTTCAGGTCTTTTTTCTTCTTCAGAAATTAGGAGTCATCTTTCATGGCAAAAAAATCTCTGTTTTCAAGGATCAAATCACATGATCTTGAAATACAGACAAATTATTTTCTGGATATACATTGTTTTGATAGTTCTAATTGCTTAATAGCATGTAGCAATCATAGCAATCATCTTCAATTGATGATTTCATGATTTGGCAACATTGTAACATTTAATTTAATTTAGGACGACTGTTGTGGTTGAAAATAACCAGGATGTTGATATAAGAAACTGATAATTTGTCTATTCAAATCATCAACACTAATGGTGATTATTAGTAATTGTGACGAGAGTGTTCAGTTCTCTATTGATCAGATCAATCAAGCTGATCGGTTTTGGTTCTGTTTCCATCTGTCAGTCCTTCCTGTTTCTAGACAAATCGATTTTTTCCACAAGGAAATTCATTCCAACGGCATTAATCACATTGCAATAATCACAGTTTTTATCACTGATCAAATCCTGGTGTTGAGTTAGAGAATATCAATTCGTAATCGTAGATTTTTATGTTGAATAGTCACAGATATAAAAAAAATGTAAACGTTTGTGTGAAATGATATTTAATCTAATGATGAATGAGAAGTGCAGCATTGCCTGCCGGATGCAGTAATGCTCTTTCACCACCGGAGGACGCAGCAACACCTGAAAAACACACCATTCAGTCAGTCAGAGTGATGACGTTTCAATTATAGATATTTTCCTGCATATTGCACCTAAAATATGACTGCACTACAGAGCCAGTCAAATCAAATTAAGCTAAATTAAAAAGTTTTGCTTTTGGTTTTATTTTTTGCTTAATTTAAACTTTCTGACAGCCATCTCTAATATAGAGTGTTTGGTCAGTAACATGGGTCCTCTGTAAATTTGCAAAAGTGAAACCTCACTTCATTGTTTTCAAGAAAGAAATTTAACTATATCTCAGAACTATATCTTCATCGAAAAACAAAAAAGCTGTTAATTAAAACTCTGTGCTCCCAATTCATTATTTTTGTTTAAGTTATGCTCTATCTATTTATATTGTGTTTATGTATGGTGACCCCTGGCAATTTTATTTTTATTTGTGTTTATTTTACTTTTCTTGTATTTACTTGTGTATGATTATCAGCTGAGTGTTTCTGTATTTTTCTATTGTAATTGTGCATTTATACTTATGAAAAAAAAAAAAAACATTTATTTTACTTGCTCTGCAGTAAACAGAAAATAAATGTTCTTGGATCCCATCCCAATCAGGAGAGAGAATTCCACACATTAAAACAAAATCATTAAAATATACAAATCTGTTTACTGCAGAGCGGAGGGACTGGGAAACCCACGTTACTGACCAAACACACTATATCAGTGATGGCTGTCAGAATGTAGAGCTATTTAACACTTATTTTAACAAAATAAAATATCATTCACATCACTATCAGCACCTTTAAAAAAAATCGGTAATGCAAAAAGTCTGAACAGTCAACAAAACACGTTACACCAAACATATCATTTCTATTCAGTTCAGTATACTGAGGTGAACTGCAAAAAAGAAATAGAGAATTTGATTCTGCAGTTTTTGTGTCATTACTCTGTTATTTTATGAATGAAAATTCACCAGAATGCAGGAAACAACGTCTCCGACTCGTTAAAAGTTTCCACTTTACTTTTGAAAACACCCAGATTTCTGATGGACTATGTGTCAAGGCTTCCGAGTAGGATGGAAAATGACATGTTAAAGAATTAATTACATACAGCATGATTATGAGAAATGTGAATGGTTTATAAATCTGAGTGGTGACATGAACGAACATGAGTAAATTATGTGGGATGTGAAAGTAATGCAGTAGGCTATAGTTCAGTTTCCATTTCCTTGATCATATTGTTCTGACAGTAATTGAATTATTTCAACAACAACGAGGCTTTGTTTTAACACAACACATGATTTGTTTTATTTTATTAAAAGAGAATAAAAATCATTTTTGAGTAGTAACAGTCTGAAACGCTTAAAGTAGATTTGTACCCATATATTTAATTAATTTTCCAAGCACGTTTCAGCTGTATCCTCTGGTCAAAATTAACTAGAATATGCATAACAACTACAGCATCCAGTTACAACAGACTCCAACTTTTTGTTAGTTTGGTCCATTGGTCTCCTTACGCAACATGTGATGAGACGATCAGCTCTGTGCTGGTAGTTAGCTCTGTCTGTTAGCATGCTAACACTTCAGTATACAGTTTAGTAGCCGGCTGTGGCCGTCGTCATCCATCCGTCTGTATGCCTTCGTTCATTTCAGTTCATTTTCAATTTGAGCGGTTCATTGTCCGGGTAACACTGATGACACATCTGCCTCCCTCAGATTTCTGTTCATTGACGGACAGAAAGTTCATACCAGTTGAGTCTTATCTGGACGCACAGATTTGTCACCGTCCATTTTAGCCAATCGATCAGAGTCGAGGAGACTACTCAACATACTGGACGTTCCAAAACAACCCAACCGACAGAAATGTATACATCAATTCTGTCCAATGGACCAGTGTGGCCGCAGCATAATCATAGGCAATTAGCATTATCCAAAGTATGAAGATAAACCTGTTCTTAATGCAGGGTTGGTTTGTTAGATTCATTACATCGGAAAACAAAATTTCCATCTTCATCATTAGTGACCTTCCAAAAAACGTTAGCTGTCCGGTTAACTTTGCTAACTTACTGTGTTCACACTTAGTCTTGTGGGAACAGTCATTCAAAGTTGAGTGTTTTTGCCATTTTTGTTTTCTGTTTATTCAACCAGTCCAGCTAAGAAGCCTGTCAGGTTTAGATGTGATTAAAATGAACAAACCTTCAGCTTCAGAGCTGCAGCTGTTCCCATATTTTCACATTTAGCATAAGGCTAATCACCCTACGATTATAAAGCGTCAACATGCACACCAGATTAGCAAAATAGACATAGATACAGTCGCTCACGTTACTTCCGGTAATGTTTGTGTGTGTGGCCGTGGGGGAAAACGTGTATACAGTTTGACAAAAACATGCCCTCCAACAGCAGCAGATCTCCCTTCCCGCAAGATGTTGAGCGTGTACAGAAAAAGTTAGCGAAGTTAGCCAGACAGCAAAAGTTTTAGCGCTGTTGGTTCATAATGAACTTCACTGAAGATTTATATTTTATGTTAAGAAGTTATGAATCTATACACAATTTAAAAAACAACAGCAACTTTGGAGTACTAAAAGCTTTTTCTTCATATTTTGAATAATACTAGTCACCTATACGATTACTTAACATACTGTATGCTAATATGTTAGCATGCTAAACTAAACAGAGTGAGAGTCAGAGGATTTTTGTGTCGATCGTCTTATGAGATATTGGTCCATAGTTCCATTATTATTGTATTGAGATATTGTGACATGTGGACTGAGAAGCCATAACTTTGATTGCTCTTCTCTCTGGAAGTAAAAGTGGCTGAATGTTTGATGCCTTAATTACCTTCGATTTGCACTAGAACATTAAAAATCTTCTAGTTTTTCAGGGCGAAATATTTACTTTCATATTAACTTCTTGCTGTGAAATGTAATTTTTGAGAGAATAATTACGGGTGATTTGTATAAATAAAGTTTTGTTTTGAGGAAAATATGTCCTGTGTTTTTCTCAGAGATTTCATGGAAACGAACTGAAGTTGGTGTTATCTAATGAATACATAAAGTAGATAGAAAATAGAAATGCAACAAAATCCAAATAAACCTTTGATACAAACAGAAACCTAACTCAAATCAACCCGTTCTCACTCCCATCTAAAATCTTGGCATTTGGTCACTCAGGACCCCTTGGCATCACTTTTTAACACATTGGGTACCCTTTTTTCCTCATTTGTCAATGTGCAGGGTAGACCTCCCACAACGTGCAAGGTAGTCCAATAGACTTCTATAGAACTCCCATAACGTGCAGGGTAGTCCAATAGACTTCTGTAGACCTCCCACAACGTGCAGGGTAGTCCAATAGACTTCTATAGAACTCCCACAACGTGCAGGGTAGTCCAATAGACTTCTATAGACCTCCCACAACGTGCAGGGTAGTCCAATATACTTCTATAGACCTCCCACAACGTGCAGGGTAGTCCAATAGACTTCTATAGAACTCCCACAACGTGCAGGGTAGTCAAATAGACTTCTATAGAACTCCCACAATGTAGGGCTGCACGATATTGGAAAAAACTGACATTGCGATATTCCCTGCCCCTGCGATATATATTGCGATATGAAAAAATACAGATTTTCACCAGATTACCAGAATAGCTCTATTTTAAAGAAAAGAATACTTCTAGAATGATTGGGATGATTTTGTAGAGGAGTCCATCTGATTTTGGAGGGGAAATTAGGTATTTTAATGTTTCTCAACCACTGGGCTGTCGCCTATACTGTAGGCCTCAGAGCGTCATCTATCAGGGTGCATACACATTTTGACCAATGGATTTCCATGACTTAGGCTACATACATGAAAAAGTGAGTAAGTTATGACATTCTACTTTAAAATGTCACTAGCCTACACTTCACTTAGTGTAATGCAGCCTTTAAAACCAGGGAAAGACAACATGTATGCTGTATCACCATATTACCATATCCAACATCTAAGACCATATAGTCTCATATCACAATATTGATATACAATTGATATATTGCCCAGCCCTAATATTGAGTGCCAGAATCTACCTCCCAATGATGCTATTTGCAGAAAAACATTAGATTTCATTGATTATAATCACTGCTTTCAACTTCTTTCGTTCTTCTAACGTTTCAATAAATCAACAATGAAACACCCCTGCCACTTTACACACTTGGTCTGACCCCCCGGAAACCCCCTCCAGAAACGACCAAGTGGTACACTCCGCATCTGCGGAGTTCCGGTTTTTGAGCCCAAGGCTGGCAGTACAGAAGTTGTGTTTCCATTACCCTCAGAAATGCGCAAAATCTAAATATCGCAATAGAAATTGGGTAATGGAAACACGTGAATTTCGAAAAACCTCCCAAATATCGCAAAAAGTTTTTTCGCTCTCATGAGGTGGTTTTTCAGACGTGTCGATATAGAAGTTTATCGCAAAAGTGTAATGGAAACACATTTTTCGCATTTGCACGTCATGTGACCCATATTATCCCTTGGAAAAGGAGCGGAAAATAAGTTTGGTAAGTAAGGTTCGATAGCCGTGTCAAAACCTCCGCAGCAAGTGGAAAACTTTGAAGCAACGCTACCTAGCAGAAAGACGAGTGTTATGCAAAAGCGTAGCCGGGCAAATTAGATAATGTTTAATGGCAGAAATCGGTCCATGGTGACAGCAGGCTGCCTGTGTGCGCGCATTTGGCACAGCGGCGAGATGAGAGGATGAAAAGCACACACTGGTGCGGTGGTGCTGTCTGAAGTGAATACAGTGACTGTGAGTAGGCTAATACATTGCACACGTTTCAGGTGCAATTATAGAACCAAATCAGCCTTTTCCCCCCTCCATCTCTAAATCGGACCAGTTGTAGGCTATTAGGCTACCTTTTTTCCTCTGCCTGTCGCGCTGACTGCATTCACGCAGCCAGCAACATTTTGCGACTCATTTTCTTTTGAATTGATAATCAGGCTCGTTTATATGCATTGTAACTTCATGTTGGGATTTGCATTGACCATTGGTTGGATTTGAGCATGCAGGGGACGGGATATGGGGCAGATCCCCGTGCGTAATCACTGTGGCAGCTGCTGCAACGGGGAATCACTCAAACGCAACTTCAATGGAAACGCCTACAAGTCGCAATTGTACATTGTCGAAGTTGTAGAAATATCGCAATTCTTTTGCGAAAAACTGTAATGGAAACACAGCTAGAGAGACGAGGATTCACATGCAGCCGACCGGTGACAAACAATTCATTCGTGAAAAGTAATAAATATACATTTAATTGCCCAGATATGTCTCTTCTCTTTTTATTTTCACTGACATGTTTTGTGTAAATAAGTCGCTATGTATGATTAACTCTACCGTAACGTTACTGCTATCATGTGATGCAACATCAGAGACTTGAAGGGGAGAGACAGCCACAGTGATAACACGGACAACTTCTCAGTAATCAGCCTTCGTGTCATAAGTTGCGGTCTTGCTTTTTGGTGTTTCAAGAGTAAATATCTCCACTCCACGGACATGTTGAGTTACAGCAGCCAGCCTGCTGTATGCGAGTGCGCTGCAAACTGTGGACAAGTCCGCCTCCGCAACCACATCGTTTACAGACGGGCTACTGTCTGTCAGCAACGCAACATAAGCAAAAGATAATTCAATTTAGGTCTCTGTGCATGTTTGTTGTGTTGAAGCTAAGCACTAAATGAGTGAGTACAGTAGCGGGGCGTCTCTCTCCTTTGAGAGAGCCTGCATTTCACTCAGTAGGCTACCCCTAAAGTGAGAGTTTATCAAGCAACATGACGAGTTAATTTGCTTTTGACATCGCACGTCCTGCGATGTGACTATCGCGCATGCGCACATCGCAATGTCGATGTGTAAACGATATATCGTGCAGCCCTACCACAATGTGCAGGGTAGTCCAATAGACTTCTATAGAACTCCCACAACGTGCAGGGTAGTCCAATAGACTTCTATACAACTCCCACAACATGCAGAGTAGTCCAATATAATTATATAGAACTCCCACAACATGCAAGGTAGTCCAATAGACTTCTATAGATCTCCCACAACATGCAGGGTAGTCCAGTAGACTTCTATAGAACTCCCACAACATGCAGGGTAGTCCAATAGATCTGTCATTGTGAGAGTTCTATAGAAGTCTGTTGGACTACCTCTATAGGACTACCCTGCATGTTGTGGGAGTTGTATAGAAGTCTAGTAGACTACCCTGCACGTTGTGGGAGTTCTATAGAAATCTATTGAACTACCCTGCACGTTGTGGGAGTTCTATAGAAGTCTATTGGACTATACCTGCACCAGAGATGGGGACTTGGACTTGAGCCGCACCTAAGTCACACACCCAGTGACTTGAGACTTGTCCTCAAAGACTTGAGACTTGACTTGGACTTGAACGTTTGGTACTTGTGAACAATCTTTATTTTTCTTTATTTGATTTCATTTGATTTTTTTGGTGCATTAACATTAAGGAAATGGCTACTAATGCCATCTCGAATCATTGCAGCTGCTGTATTCTAATAGAGGAAGGGGGTTAGGATAATACAGTACATGCTTTGAATTCCTTAGTTTGAGCTATGCAGTGTTCTAAGCAGACCGGATAGCATGCAGCAGATGATAGAACGCTCATCGATAGGGACTTAAGACTTGACTTGGACTTGCCCCTCAAAGACTTAAGACTTGACTTGGACTTGCCCCTCAAAGACTTGAGACTTGACTTGGACTTGCAAAATATGACTTGTGAGCATCTCTGCCCTGCACGTTGTAGGAGTTCTATAGAAGTCTATTGGACTACCCTGCACGTTGTAGGAGTTCTATAGAAGTCTATTGGACTACCCTGCATGTTGTGGGAGTTCTATAGAAGTCTATTGGCCTGCCCTGCACGTTGTAGGAGTTCTATAGAAGTATAATGGACTACCCTGCACGTTGTGGGAGTTCTATAGAAGTCTAGTGGACTACCCTGCATGTTGTGGGAGTTCTATAGAAGTCTATTGGACTACCCTGCACCTTGTGGGAGTTCTATACAAGTCTATTATTGGACTACCCTGCACGTTGTGGGAGTTTTGTAGAAGTCTATTGGACTGCCCTGCACGTTGTGGGATTTCTATAGAAGTCTATTGGACTACCCTGCACCTTGTGGGAGTTCTATAGAAGTCTATTGGACTACCCTGCACCTTGTGGGAGTTCTATAGAAGTCTAGTGGACTACTCTGCACGTTGTGGGAGTTTTGTAGAAGTCTATTGGACTGCCCTGCACATTGTAGGAATTCTATAGAAGTCTATTGGACTACCCTGTACGTTGTGGGAGTTCTATAGAAGTCTATTGAACTAACCTGCATGTTGGAAAAAATAGGAAAAAGGGATAGCTGTGTCCAGTCCAGGGGTCCTAATGATGATTTTCATTATTGATTAATCTGTTGATTACTTTCTCGATAATCGATTAGTTCTTTGGTCAATAAAATGTCACAAAATGGTGAAAAATGTAGATCACCTTTTCCCCAAAACCGAAGATGACATCCTCAAATGTATGTCTTCTTTGGGCCTGACCAACAGTCCACAACCCAAAGATCATCAGTTTACTGAGAAGACTAAAGACACCAGAACATATTTACATTTAAGAAGCTGGAACCAGATAACTTTAGTATTTTTTCTTAAAAATAAGTCTAATCGATTATAAAAAATAGTTATTCATTAATTTTCTGCCGGTTGACTAATCGATTATTCAACTAATCCTTCAGCTCTACTCAAACGCATGCTCAGAAAAAACAAATATATCATTAATTTGTGCTTTTCCCCTTAAAACCCAATCTTGACACAACATACGTCAGTCTCATCATGCCCTTCTTTACTTGCTGATTTGTTTACTGTGAGTTTGAGTCATATGAGATCTTTACTTGCTGATTTGTTTACTGTGAGTTTGAGTCGTATGAGATCTTTACTTGCTGATTTGTTTATTGAGTTTGAGTCATATGAGATCTTTACTTGCTGATTTGTTTATTGAGTTTGAGTCATATGAGATCTTTACTTGCTGAGTTGTTTATTGAGTTTGAGTCATATGAGATCTTTACTTGCTGATTTGTTTATTGTGAGTTTGAGTCATATGAGATCTTTACTTGCTGATTTGTTTACTGTGAGTTTGAGTCATATGAGATCTTTACTTGCTGATTTGTTTATTGTGAGTTTGAGTCATATGAGATCTTTACTTGCTGATTTGTTTACTGTGAGTTTGAGTCGTATGAGATCTTTACTTGCTGATTTGTTTACTGTGAGTTTGAGTCGTATGAGATCTTTACTTGCTGATTTGTTTATTGTGAGTTTGAGTCATATGAGATCTTTACTTGCTGATTTGTTTACTGTGAGTTTGAGTCGTATGAGATTTTTACTTGCTGAGTTGTTTACTGTGAGTTTGAGTCATATGAGATCTTTACTTGCTGATTTGTTTACTGTGAGTTTGAGTCGTATGAGATTTTTACTTGCTGAGTTGTTTACTGTGAGTTTGAGTCGTATGAGATCTTTACTTGCTGATTTGTTTACTGTGAGTTTGAGTCGTATGAGATCTTTACTTGCTGATTTGTTTTTTGTGAGTTTGAGTCGTATGAGATCTTTACTTGTTGATTTGTTTACTGTGAGTTTGAGTCGTATGAGATCTTTACTTGTTGATTTGTTTACTGTGAGTTTGAGTCATATGAGATCTTTACTTGCTGATTTGTTTTTTGTGAGTTTGAGTCGTATGAGATCTTTACTTGTTGATTTGTTTACTGTGAGTTTGAGTCATATGAGATCTTTACTTGCTGATTTGTTTACTGTGAGTTTGAGTCGTATGAGATCTTTACTTGCTAAGTTGTTTACTGTGAGTTTGAGTCGTATGAGATTTTTATCGGCCTGAATAGCAGGTTGAATCTTCAACATCAAAACACATCAACAGGCATGGCAAAGACTTTTTCCCCCTTTCCGTGCATGTGTATGAGCGCGTGAGGCGTGTGTGTGTGTGTGTGTGTGTGTGTGTGTGTGTGTGTGTGTGTGTGTGTGTGTGTGTGTGTGTGTGTGTGTGTGTGTGCGCGTGCGTGCGTGCGTGCGTGTGTGTGGGGAGGGGGAGAGAGGAGAGAGAGGTGGATATAGAGAGACAGATGGAGGGGTAGAGAGAGAGAGGGAGAGAGAGAGACACAGATAGAGAAAGAGAGAGGGAGAGAGACAGATAGAGAAAGACAGAGGGTCGAGAGAGACAGATAGAAAGAGATAGAGAGCGAGAGGGGGAGATAGGGGTAGAGAGATACAGAGAGAGGGGGTAGAGAGAGAAAGAGAGAAGGGGGAGGAGAGAGAGACAGAGGGGGGAATATGAAATGTGTGTGGGGGGAGAAAGTGGGTGTTCATGTCACCTGGTACGCTAGGCGCTTCACCACTTCCTGTTCCAGTTGACACACAGAGAGAGAGAGCGACAAAGAGAGAGAGAGAATTTGAGGGCAACAGAGCTTCGTGTTAACCAGTTTGGAAAAACCAGTTTGGAGAAACCAGTTTGGAGATGGGTGTGAAGTGGATCCCGGGCCTGCTAGTCTTGGCCTCCCTGTGTCGCCCGTCAGGTAAGAGACACCCGGATTTTGATGCCCTGAAACGTCGTTCAGGGCATCAAAATCTCTCAGGACGCCTCGCAAACACATCGCCCTGCTCCCTCTCATCGAGTCAAATTCACTCGTAATGTTATTTCCTTTCACGCTTTTGTAATGTCTGGAAATCATTTGTTCATGTTTCTATGTTTATCTTATTTTTGAGTATCGAGTACCATTGGACTATGTGAAAATCAATAAAAACTATTTGACTCATAAATTCACTCGTATATTACGGATAAGATGAAACAGATCTCTCTCTCTGATCTCTCTGGAGGAAATGTGTCATTTCAACAGCAGAGATCGTGAAACAGCAAAGTCAAATATACAAATTTATTTTATTTTAATACCACCCCCCCACGCCCCCACAGTTTTGTTGATTGAACTTTTCAGTGGCATACAGTAATACGGATCAGTAATTCAATCTCTACGTTTCAATGCCCATTGCAGCACAAGTAAATATACATAGGAAAATACCGCTATACATGGGGAGACAGAGTACAAAGATGTAGATTATATAAATTTAAATATAGGCTATCACAGTAAGAGGAGTAGAGACTTTTCAGATGATGAAATCCCCCCGTCCGGCGGCCATCTTGAAGGTCGTCAGCTCTGTGAACAGCTGTTTCTGTCATCTCAACAGAATTGAGCAGTTACTGTACTTTCTGATTAATTACTGATAATTACCGATAATTACCATTTCATTATCCAATAGTAGCCTCAGTGATATGAGTGATTTTTATACATGTATTTTTATGTAAAATTGATCAAGAGATATATGCGCAGCATGCAGAGAGATCAAGGTGTACGTTGTTTGGAAGTGATTTGTAGATGGAAAAAATATAGTAATATAATATATTAAAATAATATAATATTTTAAATATAGTATAGTTAAAGAAACCCGACGGACAAACCTCGTCTTTATTTGTCACAGACGACACACCACGCATGCACACACGTGCACTGCAGCCAGTGTACACACACACACACACACGCTTTTGGAGGCACCGTGAAATTTGTCCTCCGCGTTTGACCCATCCTGGCTCGTCCTCCTCCATGGTCAGGGCAGGAGCGGTGGGCAGTTGCAGTGAAGCACCCTGGGCCCAACTTCTTCCAACCGCTGCTGGTCAGACGACGATCTTCTGCAAGTTTATAGTGGGGGTCCATATTGATGTTATATGGAGGAAACCCCAGGGGAGCACGGGAAGAACATGCAAACTCCACCCAGAAAGGCCCTTTTCACGAGATAGCCCACCTGGGCACCAGGCACTGAGGGCATGGGGAGACATACGATACCCCCCAGTGTCAACAGTGTCCCAGTGGGACTCAATCTTGCTGTGAGGCCAGAGTGCGAGGTGAGGGCGCTACCACTGCGTCACCTTGCCCCCATATGAACTATAGTAGTGATTCCGTTTTCATATCAATTTCTTTAAGTAATTGTGTGTGTGCATGTGTGTGAGTGTGTGTGTGTGTGTGTGATGCATTTCTTTATTCTAGAATAGGAGATTATTGGATTAATTGAAGCTCACTCACAGTTCACTGGATTCATAAGACACATATTGCCATTTGATGAGATTTGGCTCTCAGACTCAAATCTGAGAATATTGATTGTGAACTTGTTATGCAAACATGTATATTGTCTATTGATAGAATGTGTTAGCGCTTGGCCTTTTTTTATCATGCCAACATTTTGTTTGTTTGCCCCTGTTGCAGATTTTACAACTGCGTTATTAAAAGCAGACGCTGTTTAAAAGATTGTGTCTCGTCATCACTTTGAGCCAGGTGTACTCTTCATCAAGCAGGTCACTTTTCTGGATTCATTCATAGGCTGTATAGAAAAAAAGATAGTTTGAAGCCTTAGCTGCACTTACATGCAAAGCGAATAGGCCTATATTCACATGTATACGCACATGCAAAGTCTGAATTTTGATGAGAAAGTAGTACGCAATTAGCAATTTTGTGTTTAACAGAAAAGTAATATAACGAGTAGTGTAACAAATTACTGTTGGAAGGGTGTAATAAGTAAAGTGATAATATAACTTTTGAAAAGAGTAAAGAGTAACAGTAATATATTACATTTTCTCAGCAACGAGCCCTATACTGATTGTAGGTGGAGATTTAACAGAGAAATATGATCACAACGGTCATTCTAAAATAACTAAATAATGAAGCTTAACAATTGTCGGGGACCACCTTGGAACCCCCTCAAGGACCCCTGGTGGTACCCGGACCCCAGGTTGAGAACCACTGCTTTAGTGTTGCTGTTGGTGTGAAATGCTGCCATAAGATGGACGTTTCAGTTGCATGACCCAGACTGTGAAAATACACCTCACATGCACCTCACAAAGTGGGAAGTGTAAAAAAAGTACAAATAAAATAATAATAATAATAATAACCAATCAATAAATATGGAAATTGTAATTTATTTTGTATTTTGGATCCACTTGCAGACAGATGTTCACAGCAGATGTTAGGAAGAAGATATGTCTCCAGTGAGGGTTATCTGCATGTATTAATAGTATCTTTTTGGGTCAGTTCCAGCTGAATGTGTCGTGAGGTGTAGAATGTGAGATTTGCTGTGTGCCTTTCGGCCTGCATGGCAGCCATCTTTGGTGAGGGCAGAAAAGATGGAGGGAAGAGAACGATCAAACAGACAGATGTCGAGAGGGAGAGAGACAGAGAGTGAGGGAAACAGTGAGGGAGAGACACAGGGAGAGAGACAGAGAGTGAGGGAAACAGCGAGGGAGAGACACGGAGAGAAGCGGGGTCCCAGTTTGTCAGGTGTTCAGGAACAGAATCCAGTTCAGACGACTCCCCCCTCTCCCCCCCCCCCCCCCCCCCTCTGTCTCTCTCCCTCCTCTCTCTGTCTCTTTGTCTTTCTATCTCCCTTATTGACTTCTCTCTCTCTGTCATTGCCTCTGTGGCGTCACTTTCTTTCTTCTTACGGTCCAATTACGCTCAACATTAAATACGGATATCATACACATACGGACGGATCTTTCTGTCCGTACTCTGTGTTCATTTCGTGCCTAATTCTGCATGTTTTCTGAAAGCTTATGGATACGGATGAAAGGGAGCAGTACCACACACACTCACACATTTGACTTTCTACTCCCCACTAGTGGATGTATTGCTTAACATGATGCCAACATGAAAGACGCATGGAAGTATGTGGGCAGCGATGTTACACCGTTTGAAACGGACGCATTTATTTTCTTATGAAAATGGAGCATAATTGGGCCTTATTTGGTTCCTTCTGTCAGGTTGGTTTTAAACCCATGTTGTGTTATTTTAGTAGGCTAGTTTTCAGGGTGTGAAGTTAACACAAGCTAAAGTTAGCACAGGCTAGCTAGATCAAAGACGATGGGATTTCAAGCAAGACACCCCAACTTCAACTCACTTCCTGTAGTTTTGTCACGTGTGTTTTGTCCATGGTTTTCCACGAATACGCCCACTTAGGAGACTTTCAGCAGGTCTGAGTCTATTGGAGTCAATGGTAGAAGTGAGCGTGATCTCAGATTATGACAGATTCTTTCGCCCCCATAGTCATCAAACTAAATATTCCGTCCATTTTCCGAAGCCACATATTTTCGGAACATTCTGACACTAAAATGGCATTTTTCAGACAGATCAGGAGAATATTAAAATGGTTCAAGACCGGTCTCTGTCTCAGCAACACACTCTCGCGAGATTTGGCAACAGGAACTCATGTCGGCAGGGAGTGATTAGCTGAAGCTACATGTTGTTACAAGTTCGTTGGTGTAGTAGCTAAATCTGCGGTTGGAGGAGAGACTACAGTAGGTCAGCACTAACCCCGCGTGACCAGGCACAGTCCTCTCACAACACTTGACCACGTGACCTGATGGGAGACTTGCTAGTAGCATTTGTTAGAATTGGAGGAGACTGCGGTGACGCATCTCTACAATGGACTATCTGTGGTTAGATCAGCCTACCAACCATTATGGCCTGTTGGCTACATCTCCGGTCTCCACCAATCACAGTAGAACAGTGGTTCCCAAACTGGGGTATGCATACCCCTAGGGGTACGTGGAGGTATTACAGGGGGTACCTGAGGGAAAGGGGTAAATGGAAAAATGTCAGAATAAATCATGAAAATAAATGAAATGTTAAAATAAATCCGCTCACTAATTGCAACTCTCACTCCAGTTCTTATTTTGTAATGTTATAATGTATTCTTCAAAAGGTCAGTTATCATTCATTCATTGCATCTTATGCTATAGTTTTCTCTTGCAGTTTCTTAAGCAAAATGTTGTAGTCGGGAAAAAGGGGTACTTGGATCCAGAAATCAGGTAGAGGGGGTACTGAAGCCAAGTGGTGTAGAGTAAGCTTTGGACCACTCGTGTTGCAGACCTACTGAGTGAATGTGAGTCCCAAGTGGTAGTGAGTTGGACCCGCATTTGATAAGATTTGAGCTTTTAGATGTTTTATTACCAAACGGGTATGAAACCCATGACCAAAATAATGTTACTTATGGATTATATTATAGTGAAAATAAATGATTTCCCTTTTGGCTGGGGACCCCCCCAAGGACCCCTGGGGGTGCCCGGACCCCAGTTTGCGAACCACTGGTTTAAAGTGCTCCTGCCTCACAGTGGAAGCTGCCTCTCTGTTACCAGTTTGCTGAGGCAGCAGAATCAGAGGAGCTGAGTGGAAAATTGGTGGATGGTTTCAGTGAACAGGATCGTGTGACCAGCATTCAAACTTCTCACAAACGCACGCGCTGACATCAAACTGCTCAGCTTACTGTAAACACTCACATCATCATAGCTCTCATACTGACTCAGGATCTGTTCCAAAGCACACACTCTGTATATCCGTTATGGAAAATATGAATTCCCTGATAGTCATTTGAGTGAATCTGAAAGTGTCTTAAGCCATCAGATTTGGAATGTTGCAAATGAAGAATTTCAAAAAGCTGAGTACTGTGCCGAAGTCTTAGACACCATTTGTTAGCAGTCTTAGATGTTTGTTTTCTGCAGTAGTGGGTCAGTGAACTGCTGTTTCTTTTCTTTTCTTTTTTACATTTTTGATATGTTGAAAATTTACATTTCATTAGTTTTGAAAGCATTTTCACTTTATGGATTTCTTTGACATGCCTAAGACGTGCAGTAATGTATCTATTTTTATTTTTAGAAATCAATATCTGAAGTAATTACCCCCCCTTTTGTTTCTTGTAGTTTTTAAGTCAAGTCAAGTCAAGTTTATTTGTATAGCACATTTCATACACAGAGGCAATTCAAAGTGCTTCACATAAAATGGTTATTTCATTTTTATCCAGGAGACAAAAACACGTACAGGACTCTGAGAGGCAACAGAGCTGAACACAGAAACATTACAGCAAGGCAGCTTTTCAAGTGTTTCCACACAGGAAAAGAGCAGAAATAGAATTAATAGCGGTGCTACTATACCAAAGCCAAACTGTCCAGGTTCTATCCTGATATCAGCGATATATGTGATCGTTGTCATGCTGCCACGGCAGACTTGACTCACATGTTATGGGCCTGTCCCAAACTGTCAGAGTTCTGGTCTACTTGTTTTAATACTTTATCTAAGGCATATGACATAGTTTTAGAGCCTAGTTTCGAGTTTGCCATTTTTGGGGTCCCAGGCGACGGCGATTCGCTAACACGGATTATTAAAGACATAATTGCTTTTGCTTCCCTCCTAGCTCGGAGGAGAATCCTGTTAGAATGGAAATCCACAAAGCCCCCTAATGCCTCACTTTGGATTAAAGGTGTAATGTTATATCTTAATCTGGAGAAGATCAAATACTCCACCCACGGGTCAGCAGAAAAATGTCATATACTTTGGGACCCCGTGATGGCATACTTCGAAACAATCAGACCTAGCTCTCTGTCCAGACCTTAAACCATTCACTTCACTGTCACTGTCAATAACATTTCCATAAGAATACGACCTTTTCATTTATTTATTTGTTTTATTTTATTTTTCATTTATTTATTTTTCTTTTCTTCTTTCTATATATATATATATATATATATATATATATATATATATATATATATATATATATATATATATATATATATATATATTATGTATGTAAGTATGGATGACAAATGGGTATGCATGCATATACGTATGTATGCATGTGTATACAGTATATGCTGTGTGTGCATATGTCTGTCCGGATAGGTTTAGGTGTTTGGATAAACATGCTCATATGTATACACAGTCGCTGTGTGCGTGTGTGTGTGTGTGTGTGTGTTAATATTTGAATTGTTTGTAGATGTATGTTTATGCATGTGTATATTTATATATCTATACACGTATCATTTATATCAAGTCAACAACTATCATACATTTTATATAGGCAGTAGAATCTAAGGGGTGGGGGGAATAAGGTAACCTTGCTTGCAAGATAGATAACCTCGCGAGATCAAAAGAGATTCTCTCGACGTAGTGAAACGTAATGTGAAGCTAAACCGTCCATCTGGCAGCGTCAGGTTAGGAATAAGGGTTTTTTTGGGAGAAAAAGCAGGGGTGGTAAAGTGTTGTATAATCTGTTATACTGTGATATATGCTGTGACATAAAGCTGCATGAATACACTACTATCCTTGAATAAAAAAAAGTATCAAAAAATAAATAGAATTATAACACAAAGTAGTTAAAAAAAGAAAACCTGTGTGTGTGTGTGTGTGTGTGTGTGTGTGTGTGTGTGTGTGGTGTGGTGTGTTTTAGTGTCACACAGAAATCCTCTCAGGTGTTTTGTGCTTAGTTTCCTCCACATCTCCCATCCAGCCCGACGTGGCTGGTGTCTTTGGAAAGTTTGAGATCTGGACTAGAGGTTTTGGGTCACAGAGTTGTCACGGCCCAGCACTTCTATAGGGTTAATAGTTAACATTAACATTAGGCCTTCATTGTTTAGGGCTTCTAGCGAACGCTGCAATCACAAGAGAGGCCCTCAATTTGTAAAGAGAGCGGAGCTCAGCCGAAGTAGTGTCCATGGACAGCTCAGTCGATGCACCTGCTTGTGTGGACTGCCCACTCTTGCTGTTCAGGAGGGCTCCCTCACTCGATTAGGTTAGACCAGAGCCGTGTAGATAGAAGAGTCCCGACATCTCCATTCACTCCAATGGACCAGTTTTTTACTCTCAAGAGTTCCAGGAAGTAAGGTCCTGGATTAAGCAGCACTGTAGTTGCAGCAAAATAGACAGTTTGTGTTGTACTCTGAAAGGGTTCTTCATCCCTTTAATCAAATTGTACATTATCAGCTTTATTTTAGCATGCAAAAGTAGCGCGAGACCCATTCCTGGCTGTTCATTGGCTAATGAGTCTCGCATTTTGGTCCTCCGCTGACGCCACTCTCTCTCTAGAGGACACTAGGTTAGACCAACAACACAGTAACAGTACACGGAAACAAAAGACGGCTACAAACATACAGTATTGATACTGTACACTGCAACACACTAGCGCTTCAGTGAACGATGCGGACCACCGACATCTTAGCTTTGGGTCTGAAATATAAAAAAAGGGGGAGGGAAAACTGATGTGGCAGCCACTATAAAGACTCCACAGCAGGGTATACACAGGTGCAACAAAAACATGAATGATAGTTTCCAACATTCCATTCACGTGTTCCAGTGCCGGGCCCTCATTAATGTTTTGGTTGCACGTGTTTACCCTGCCTTTGAGACACAAAATGGCTGCTGTGAAAAGGGTCCATTGTTCATACATCAGGCTCTGCTTATCTGTTTTGAATAGCCTACCTGCTCTACCTCATTAAAAACTTTCTTTATCAACAAGGGCTGTTTTCCCCCCATTATTTTGCACTGACCTGCACACTTTAAAAATATTACAATGCAAAGTAACTTGTACTTTGAGTAATTTATTAACTTTTTTTCTTTTACTTGAGTCATTCTTTATGGTAGTATGTATTTTACTCGAGTATATATTTTCAGTGCTCTACCCACCACTGCCAATAATGAATCAATAATGAATCAATATGCGATCAAAAAGGGATCTAAGTGGTGAAGCTCAGATTTTTGTTCTGTATTTTATTTTCCGACCGGTTCTATTTGCAAACGCTTGCTGAGGTCCCGGTCGCCATCTTGTCTTGTGTGTGTGTGTGTGTGTGTGTGTGTGTGTGTGTGTGTGTGTGTGTGTGTGCGTGTGCGTGTGCGTGTGCGTGTGCGTGCGTGTGCGCGCGCATGCGTGCATGCATTTTAATGCATGTAGGTACTGTACGTGCATGTGTACATACAGTATGTGATTGTGTGCTTGCATGCATTCCTATGTGTGTGCGAGTGTCTATGTAGAGTATGTGCGTGTGCACGTCTTCGTGTGTGTAGATGTTTTCACATGTGTGTGGCTTAATGTGTGGGTTCCACGGGGTCCCCAGCAAAAAGGGGAATGAGTGTGTTTGTGTTTGTCTTTATAAGTGTGTGTGTCTTGATGTGTGCGTCTTTATAAGTGTGCGTGCGTGCGTGCGTGTGTGCGTGCGTGTGTGTGGTCAGGGTGAGAGATAGAGAAATACGCAGATGGCTCATTACTAGGAAACTGTCCCGCCTGTTTATCAGATTACACCCTGACCCCACACACACACACACACACACACACACACACACACACACACACACACTCACACATACACACACACACTCACACTCTGCTCATAGCGATGGCTTCCTGTCTCATAGATCACGGGTTCTCAAAGTGGGGTCCAGACCCCCGGTTGTCCTTGAGGAGGTTCTACAGGGTCCCCAGCAAAAAGGGGAACGATTTGTTCTCATTAGAATCCGAATCACAAAAACGTTATTGATCCCCGAGGGGAAATTGGGTAAGCAGTTGCTCACAATCATGTAGGGGAAAATATAAACATAGAGACATTATAAAAATAATAGGAATGGGCAATAATAAAATAATACAACAATAATAAGACAGTAATTAAATATAAGTTAGGTATAGACCTTATTCGATTGACGTCACTCAAGTACGGGCACGCCCACCGCCGCCATATTGTCGACATAGCCCTGCAGCTCTCAAGTGACAGCCTATGTGGAGCAGCGTTTATAGGAAGCTACCCGCCGTTAGCGTTACCTGTATCGTTCCAATTGTGTTCGGATGGTGGCCTGCGTTAGGCATGGCTGTAGTAATGACAGCAATAAAGTCCCCGTGGTTTGTTTCTATCTCTACTGTCCACAGACGTGAAGGGAGCGAGACGGAGGATACGTCAGCAGCACAGGAGATGTGTGGATAATTAGGAGAGATAGGTGAAACTTTCTGACAGCTCCTCACAGCAAAGTCTGTTCACCTCGTTCTTTTGTTTATTTATTACAGGCATTAACGGCAGCATACAAACAACAACTGTGGGTTTTTTATTGCTGTCATTACCATCGCTATTTTGTAATGGAACAGAAACGACAATAAGGCTGTTACTAGTTGTCAGCTGCAGCGCTGTGTGCACGCAGGACGGTCAACAATATGGTGCGGCCCAGGGTTAGCGAATAAGGTTTATATACAATAGAATAGAAGTTAGGTATATTTAAGCAATATAGCATGAGAGCCAGTGTGTTGTGGCAAATATATCCCGCTGATCAGCTGTTATCCCACGAGGCCGCAGGGATCAGCGGGATATATGCCACAACACACGCAACACACGCAGCTCGAGTGCTATATTGCTTTTATAAAACGGTTTCCAAGTATGATAATATAATAATAATAATAATACTATAAGTCCGACTGGCATGGCATTCTGATAGAGTCAGTTGAAACACTACTGTAAGGCGGGACCTCTAGCAAGAAGATAGACGTGCAGGTGATTTGATTGGATCGTTCTGGAGACTGAAGTTGACATTGGCCAATCCTGGCGCTTGCTGAGAAGCTGAGAGCTTTCTGCAAAGCCCGACACCAACTAACATTACGTCTTATTTAGAAATGCGGGGTTAACAGCCTTTTTTTTTGCAAAGAAGACATTAGCCCGCGTCTATTCTTGTACAAAACATAATTTTCTGCGAAGTATTAGTAAAGTTATAAACGAAGATCGATTCACAAGGATCTGACAGCTGTCTCCGCCATTTTGTTTTTTCTACATTGTCATTTGAGGTAACCAAAGCCTTTTAGTAAGAGAGTTGCGTCTCATAACCCATGGCCATGGGTTATGGCCATGGGCTATGGTATTTATACCATGGCTGTGAACCAATCAGATTGCTTGATTTGAGAGAGCCGTTTTATAAACAATAATAATTCCACCCATGACAGAATGTACTGTTTTGCTCATGGGTTACATACACTTTCTGTAATAAAACATCTAAACGCAAAAATCTTATCAGATGGGGGACCCTGGGACAAAATCCTATCAGATGGGGGACCCTGGGACAAAATCTTATCAGATGGGGGACCCTGGGACAAAATCCTATCAGATGGGGGACCCTGGGACAAAATCTTATCAGATGGGGGACCCTGGGACAAAATCTTATCATATGGGGGACCCTGGGACAAAATCCTATCAGATGGGGGACCCTGGGACAAAATCTTATCATATGGGGGACCCTGGGACAAAATCTTATCAGATGGGGGACCCTGGGACAAAATCTTATCAGATGGGGGACCCTGGGACAAAATCTTATCAGTTGGAAGACCCTGGGACAAAATCTTATCAGATGGGGGACCCTGGGACAAAATCTTATCAGTTGGAAGACCCTGGGACAAAATCTTATCAGATGGGGGTGCCTGGGACAAAGTCTTATCAGGCAAGACCAAGCTTATGGTTTTTTCCAAATCTAAGAAGGAACCAATTGTCCCAGGCATAATGACTACGCAGGGCAAGGTTATTGAAAGAGTGTCGACCTATAAGTATTTAGGTTTTATAATAGATGATGGTCTTACTTTTAAAGCACATATTGACACTCTTGTCAAAAAACTCAGACTGAAGTTAGGTTTTTATTTCAGAAACAGAGCGTGTTTTTCTGCTGCGGCTAGAAAGAGGCTTGTTTTGTCTACCTTCTTGCCAATATTAGATTATGGTGACATTCTTTATATGTCTGCACCTGCGACAGCGTTGAGAAAGCTGGACACAGTGTATCATGGTGCACTTAGGTTTGTGACAAATTTGAAGTCCTGGACACATCACTGTACCCTCTACATGAGCGTAGGCTGGCCCTCCTTAACGTTACGGAGGATGTCTCATTGGTTCATTTTAATTTATAAGGCCATCTTGAGACAACTACCATCTTATCTATGCTCCTGCATTAATATACAAGAAAATAGTTCTTATCAGCTTAGGTCTCAAAACTGCATCTTGCTGACTGTAGGCCTACCTAAGACAAGGACTGAGTTTGGCAAGAAAGCTTTCCAGGTGTCTGCCCCTCTGGCCTGGAATGAACTCCAACGCTCACTAAACCTCCAGGTGCTAGTCCCTATGAGTATTTTTAAAACCAGGGTAAAAAAATATGGAGGAAGCTGAAATCCAGGTCTGCAAATGTTTTGATCCATAATGAACCCTGTTGCTGAGTAAATGGATGTGTATTTTCTTACGTTTTAGATGTTTTGTTTGTATTGTTTATGTTAAAATGTGTCTGTAACTTTATGCTGCTTTCTTGGCCAGGTCTCTCTTGAAAAAGAGATTTTCAATCTCAATGAGACTAACCTGGTTAAATAAAGGTCAAATAAAACTAAAAAATAATCAGAGGGGGGTCCCTGGCACAAAATATTATGAGATGGGGGACCCTGCAGGACAAAATCTTATCAGATGGGTGACCCTGAGGCAAAATCTTATCAGGTGGGGGTACCTGGAACAAAATCTTATCAGATGGGTGACCCTGAGGCAAAATCTTATCAGGTGGGGGTACCTGGAACAAAATCTTATCAGATGGGGGACCCTACAGGACAAAAATCTTATCAGATGGGGGTCCCTGGGACAAAATCTAGTAAGATAGGGGTCCGTGGGACAAAATCTTATCAGATGGGGACCATGGGGCAAAATCTTATCAGATCTGGGTCTTTGGTCTAATTTGTGTCAGTTTAGGGTCCTTGAGGTGAAAAAGTTTGACAACCGGTTTTGGACCTATCTTCTTCATCATTGAGATAGGCTGCTCATATGGCCTCTACACAGACACCGGCTTCACATCCAAACATTACTCCCTTAGGATATCACTGCCAACTCAATGTGCTTGTATTTGAGTCTGGGGCACGTTCACAAACTCTTGCTCTGTGGACTGCAGTTATTCTTTAATAATACATGAACTCAAAAGATACACATTAATCTAACTGTTCCAGTGTTCATCATACGCAACTAGACAAATTGACATACATAATTATCTACATTGTAATAACACAGCTAATCAACAAACTTGTTCATTCAAGAACATGAAAGAAAAGCCAACAGCATGATCACTATCGAGCATTGCATTCCCCTTCCTCATTTCTATATTCCCAAACATTTTACTATTTTTAAACTGTGCAATATTTTTACTCATTTTAATTTCTTCATCCAAACTGTTCCACAAAGTCACCCCACAAATTGAAATGCACATACCTTTAAGACTGGTGCAGACATGCATTGCTTCAAATGAAGTTTTCCCCTTATCTTATAATCCCTGAATATAAAAGAGTGATGGAAAAAGAGGCTAATATAGTCTCAGCCACTATAGACACACTCTCCATCTGGAGGAGAGTGTTTCATATAAATAGCTTGAGTGCTGGAAACGTTTTAGTAAACTTGTACACTATTAGATTAAGCTATCATTATATAATTTAGTCCACATTAGAGCTACAGACCCCCATTTGATGAGATGTCATCTTTCTGACACAAATCTGAGAATATGTTTTATTGTCAGATGTGATATAGTCCAGAGCTCGGTGGGTGGCATGGTGGCTCAGTGTCGCCTCACAGCAAGAAGAGCCCAGGTTCCAGGGAGGGCGCTACACCGGGAAATGGGGGGGGCTATAGCCCCCTCACAAATCTACCAAGCCCCAGTTTAGCCCCCTCAAGCATTTTAGTATGTTTTTTTTATATAAACAAATGTGTAAAGTTAATAACCAGCCATTCTTGATTGATTGATTGATTGATTGACTGATTGATTGATTGGTTGATTGATTGATTGATTGATTGATTGAATTTATTTGATAATTGATAAAAAGATACGCATACAACTGCCCAGCAGGAATACATACATTTAAAAAATCATTGAGGTTGAGAACACAAGATAACACAATAAAACATTAGGGACCATGTTGGAAATAAGTGTTTACACTTTTACATGCTATCCCTTGGCTCTTTTATTGTCTCTATTCCCATGAATAAAGTCAGTCAATCAATCAATCAATCAATCAATCAATCAATCAAAAGGCTTATTTCCATTGTGGACTTTTTCTTTCCCTGATATTAACCTAACCAATCATCACTCCTCATGCCTAAACCTACCAATTATTACTCATCATGCCTAAACCCAATCAATCATGACTCTGCATGCCTAAACCTAACCAATCACTCCTCATGCCTAAACCTTTGCATGCAACAGTTTTTGTCATTGCCTTGTGGTCACTTGTAGTATTATACATTTTTTATATTCTTTGGCCAAATTCATTTGAAAACTACATTTATTTTGTTAATGTGCTATGTGCCATATCTGGTTTTATTTGGGGGGTGGGGGGGGGGGGACTTCATTATAAAGCAACTCTGAAGTCATGAAAATCGACTATTTTCTTTGCCACCCCCACATATTGGTATAGTCTCCCCCAAGCCCCCCCCTTAGAAAAAATCCTGGAGCCGTGCCTGCCGGGTTCAAACCCCGGTCCGTCCCATCCTTTGGAGTTTGCATGTTCTCCCTGAGCTCGTGTGGGTATATGGGAGGAGTTTCTAATTTATGGAAATAAATAAAAAATAACGTGTCAAATTGTCACCATGTGAAGGGTTTTGCTGATGGCTCATTACTAGGAAACTGTTTTTCAGATTACACCCTGACCCCAGCCCACCTGGACCCCCCCCCCCCCCACACACACACACACACACACTCTGCTCATAGCGATGGCTTCCTGTGTGAGAGTTCTATCGTATTAGACTATCTTTGGTGAGATCAGACAGGCGTGGTGCAGTGGAAACAACATTAAGGGAGGTCAACTTAAAAACAGTTTCCTGTTGCATTAATTTTATGAGCTGACTGAAGTAGAATTAGGTCAGAGATCACGCCCGCCTGTCCCCAGAAAGCAGAGGGAGAATGCATGTTTGTACCACCAGAATGAGGGAGAGATTCACCCCACACTAGAGACGAGACGTGCAAGTCACGCTCTCGTCTTGCCCGGGAAGCAGAGGCTTCTGGTACTCGAGGTCTGGGGGCATATCTGATGGCATAATATGGAACTAGGAGTGCTTAGGGGGCTTAAGCACCCCCACTAGCGGGAAGCTGCACTAAAAAGCTATGCCAGGTAGAGCCACGTGCTTCAAGTGAGTGATCAAATGAGAGCAGAGAGGATTGACGTTAACTCCATGGCTGCATACAGTACATAACGTTACCCCGGCAACACGTAGCAACACATTTATTTAAACAGAACGGTGGTCTGTTGAAATATACGAGGAAACATGACGTTCAACGTGGAACCTATAGGAAAACGTGTTATGATCACATTTGAACATAAGCACCGGGGAAATGGCGGCCATCTTGGATTTTAGATTAAATCTGACTTCCCTCCACATCTGAAAATAAACCTTATGGTATTCACTCACTATGTGAGAGCTTTCATGTTTCTTTCAAAAAGTGCACAATTGTGCTTATCCGCTGCACTATTAGTTGTAGTGGATTGTACTTGTCATGTATATCAGAGAGAAACTTATGTGAATGTGAATTCCCACATTATAGGTAAGAATTATGGTAGATTTCACGATTATTTTTTTAATCAGAAATTGACCATGATTCACCAAACATACAGTTGAAGTGGCAGGTTGACGTACACTTACCTGGGACACAGCAGAAACGTCTCCGTCGCAGCACGTCACGGAAGCGTCGAGCAGGAGCCTGGCCGTTTGGCGCACCGGGCATGGCCGTAACTACCATTGAGGACACCGAGGTCATGACCTCGGTTTTTTCTTCTTTTTTTAAAATAGCCCCGGCCCCCAGATGTATTCATCTGTCATTGATGTTTTAAAGCCCTCATAAATAACATAATATATGACAGAGTTGATCAGAAATGCAACAATTTGCTTCCTCTCTGTGTGCTATATAGAAGGAAGAGACGTTACGTCTCTTCCTTCTATATAGCACACAATATCTCACCACAATGTTCAAATTTTGCATTGGGGCTAGATTGGGACTAGACTTTGGGGACAGTTCTATTGAAGTGAATGGGTAAGTAACTCCCCTGTAGGCTAAGTGATGTTTGTGTAGATGGGCCATTGTATTTAATCCAGCAGTATTCTACCATATGTGACCTGTATGCAGAATATATATTATGTGGGGAGACATTTATTTTTTGTATCATTGTAAAGCAACAGCACAAAGCAGATATAGCTGGGGAGCTATCAGCCCGCACACTCACCGGATAAATAAAGTCTTAGGTGCACGGCACAAGAGTTTCTTAAAGCAGTAGAGAAGGAGCCAGCACTCAAAGAAGTCCTTTTGAGGGTTTTTATTCCTGTTGCAACCACAACGTACGCGTTTCAGCAATAGCCTTCGTCAACGCTGACGAAGGCTTTTGCTGAAACGCGTACGTTGTGGTTGCAACAGGAATAAAAACCCTCAAAAGGACTTCTTTGAGTGCTGGCTCCTTCTCTACTGCTTTAAAGCAACAGCACAGTAAAGAGCATATTAATCTAATATGATGTCTGTAGTTCTTTATAGATCTAGCCTCTTAATTTTGCACTCAATGTGCACCAGATTGAAGCATTTTACTTTAAAATGGACAACAGTTGTGTTCAGGACAACTGGCTGAAAGGGGGTGGTGGTGGGGGGTTCAAAATGCAGGGTGGCAGAGGCAGAGTAGGGTGGGCTGCCCTCGCCATTTGTATATGTGGCCGCAGCTATTATGAATTCACGCTTGTATTTAATGTCTTTCTGTCCATGCTGTGTGTGTATTTTGTGTCCTTCAGTCCATGCTGTGTGTGTATTTTGTGTCCTTCAGTCCATGCTGTGTGTGTATTTACCGGTAGTGTCTTTCTGTCGATGCTGTGTGTGTATTTAGTGTCTTTCTGTCCATGTTGTGTGTTAGAGATGTGCGGATGAGCTTTTATGCCATCCTAATCCGCGTGTATGCATGAACCGTCCGCCCGCCATAAATCCGCGCAAATAATTTCATACTATTTATAGATCCGTGCCCACCATGCACCCGGCATTTCACAGCGCTATAAAAGGAGCGAACGTATGGTTTCCGCTGCCGATCGCTCCAGTCCAGGACTCCAAATAAACTTCCACGCTGTATTATGTCCAGTCCACCCAACCCGTTCTCACTCCGAGCGCGTAGCAAATTGACGCTTTGTCCCGTCCCTTGTGCGTCGCTTGTTACTAACATGGTACCCTTGAGCGACCCATGAAACGACTTGGGCTTTCCGACTAAACTCAATGTAAACCCATGGAAGTCATCTTTGACGCTTATGGCAACTGCTCCCCTATTAGCCTAACTGCTCCCCCATTAGTCAACTGCTCCCCCAGGAGCTAACCTCTCCCAGACCCTAACCCTAAACCTAACCTCTCCCACCCCCCATGCCTAAACCTAACCTCCCCCAGACCCTAACCCTAACCTCTCCCACCCCCCATGCCTAAACCTAACCTCCCCCAGACCCTAACCCTAAACCTAACCTCTCCCACCCCCCACGCCTAAACCTAACCTCCCCCCAGACCCTAATGGGGGAGCAGTTAGGCTAATGAAGACTCCTGTTTGAGGGTGACATCATTGACCATATATGGACCAAAAGAGGAGCCTAGCGACCTAGCGCATGCCTAGTTTACCACTGCCTTGGGTCCTTTGGGGGTCCTACAATAGGCGGCTAATGTGCCTGACGAAAGATTAAGCTTAAAATACGTTCATAGACTAGAGAATGTAATTAATATTATTTTTCCTCATTAATGATACATCATTTCACCCGCCCGCAACCCATCCACGATTAATCAGAATGTTTATTTTTATGATCCGCCCCGCAGTCAGCGCCATTATAACTGCAGCCCGCACATCACTACTGTGTGTGTATTTAGTGTCTTTCTGTCCATGCCGTGTGTGGTGTCATATACAGTACCAAAAACACTCTCCATCCATTGACATGTTCATTTTGCTGCCTCTCTCTGAGCCCCTGTATGACTCTGATCCATCTGTTTGTTTTGTTTTTGTTTTTACCAAGAAGAGATGCCTGAGGCAGTGAGTGACCTCTGACCGTTACTAATATCATAGTGAGTGACCTCTGACCGTTACTAATATCATAGTGAGTGACCTCTGACCGTTACTAATATCATAGATATTATATTACTATAGATGGTTCACCGCAGGCTCGGCCAATTCTAACAAATGGTAGCAGCAATTGTCTCCTAAATTGTCACATCACTCCAATAGACTCAGACCTGCCGAAAGTCTCCTAAGTGGCCGTGTCAGTGGAAAACCATGGGCAAAACCCATGTGCCAAAATGACAGGAAGTGAGTTGAAGTTGGGCCGTCTTGCTTGAAATCCCATCGTCTTTGCTCATATCACATCAGGAGTAGAATCAGGAAGGACAAGGGCACCAAGACCAAAACCAATGGTTATTAAAGTCATTTTTAGTTTTCTTTTTTGTTATTTCTCAACAAAATCAATCAATCAATCAGCTTTATTGGCAGACACAAGGTCCATAAGAAACAAACATATACACCAATTTAAGAGAAGACAGTAAAAACTATAAAAGGCACTTATACCAAAATAAAGATCCTAATAGAAAAATGAAGTGCTGCAGTGTCATACAGCAGACAGCACATATGGAAGATGGCTCAGACTGCAAAGTTAGAACATGTCCAGTAACACATGATAACCTAAGTGTTGCCCAGGTTATTTTCTGTAGAAATTACAGATGTCCTATCTAGATGCTATAATTTACAGATGTTTCTTGCGGGAGTGGGAGAAATCTCTCACTCCTGTTGATGTCCAGCGTGATGATGGAGACACTGTGTATTTGCTCCATTGTGTGTAGTTTTAAATGAGGAAATCCACAACTTTTAAGGGCAAAACAGGGCATGCGTGGTATAGTTACAGTGGTATAGTTACAGGGTATATTTGCAGGAATCCTGAAGTTAAATTCAATACATTTTAAGACCTTTTATTAAACTTTTTCCAATATATTTAATACCTGAACGCCACTTTCTGAACGCCACTTTCGTCACATCAGCGATAGGTTTAAGTTTTTTCGATTAAGTTTCATCACCATATATACCTATACGTAGATTCTTTGGACAATGATATGATATTTGCTGATATCACAAAATCTGCCATAATACGATATCGATTGAATTCAGGGGCCTGTGATTGATATGAGACAAGGCAAGGCCGTGCAGAGACCTTTAGTGAGTACCACAATAGTGCAACGCTTAGTTCACATGCTTTTGCACTTAGTTTGCACATTTAAATAGGCTATGAAGAAAACAATACAATCATATCTTCTTGAGAAGAACTCCTTTAACCTCTTCTCCTCCACCCCTCCCTACCAGACACCAATTTTTGTATTTTTTTAGGGGGGAATGGCAAATTTAAGGTGAGATAGCAGGTCAAGGTTTTCTAGTCATAAATCTGTAATAAACATTGTTTTGAATGATTAGGCATCTATTCAGAGTATATAAGGGCTTAGAACATTATGCCATACATCCCCTGAATGCCCTAGGTCTTTAGTTTGTTGTTGTACGGTTTCATGAAGCTGTCATTATCCTAGAGGTCTCAATAGGTAATTGTATACAGTGAGGTCAAGTTTTAAAAAATTGTCTCAATAAAATGAAATTGCTACTATGGGGAATAACATCATCACACATGAATACAATTGGGCTAATTGAATCCACAAGAGTCTCAGCTTTCCAGTCATATCCAATTTATGCAATTCCAAGATTGTTTAGGGGCACTAGAATGCGGAAATATTCAAATAGAATAGGCAAAAATAACACATTAATATTCTGCATGACAAATTTTTGTTTTTTGTTTTGCAAAGAAAATGCATGGGATTAACATAAAGTGGGCATGTCTGTAAAGGGAGACTTGTGGCTACCCATAGAACCCATTCTCATTCAGATATCTTGAGTTGAGAGGTCAAGGGACCCCTTTGAAGATGGCCATGCCCGTTTTTCCCTTGCAAAAATGTTGCTTGACAAGCTAGCATGTCATGCTTGGTACCAATGGATTCCATAGATCTTTCTAGTTTCATATGATATCAGTACCTTCACTCTAAGCCCGCCATAGCCTCTGAAAGACAGTAATATCAGCCACGGACAAAAAGGGCACTTGGACATCAAGGAGCAAAGGGGCAGGTGCTTGAGCCCCCTCCCCCCCTGCACATGCCTGGATCAGGCCCTAACTTACGCCCAGTGCAAGGGCAAATGTTGTCATTGCTAGTTTCTAGCACTCAAAATCACAAAAAAATATTTGAATTACCACTGGGTCGCTGAAACATGTCTGTACTGACTTAGTGGTAATTAAAACAAAGAAAGATAGATTTTGAGTGCTAGAAACAAGCAAAGATAAACACTTGTCCTTGCCCATGGGCTTGTCTCTAAAAATATTTTTATTTTATTTAACCTTTATTTACCCAGGCAAGCAAGTAAGAACAATTTCTTATAAAAGCAGCCTGACAAAAAGCAAGGGCCTTTTGGGGTAAGGGGGTGGGAGGCTGAAATAAAAAACAAGGTTATATAAATACAAGTAAAAAATTACAGTAGTAATAGGAGCATACTATATACAAACACAGGCTACAATAACAATATGAGAGAGAGAGAGAGAGAGAGAGAGAGAGAGAGAGAGAGAGAGA
>NC_139625.1:79397066-79442066 GCF_964638095.1 Poromitra crassiceps | reverse complement strand
GGGGGGGGGGTCATGTCAGTGGGGGGGATTCAGCTGAGTTCAGGAGGGTTCAGGAGGAGGTAGTGGGGTTTGTGGTGGCTGTTGGTAGGGACCTTGGTGGAAGGGGCTTAAGGGCCTTGTATCACACAAATGCCAAGTATTGTGATATTTTATTATACAAATTGTCAAGTGCATGTAACATTTATGACAGGTTTTTATGACAGTGTTGGTCAGTCTGTCTGCTTGACAATCCCATATTGCTGCAATAGAAATGACGGAAGTGAGATGAACAGACTAGGTGTAATTCCAGAGAATTTAGAAGACCTCTGTTCAATGAATTAGAATAACAAGTTTTTTTTTTTTTTATAAAATTCTACAACCATGGAAGGGGAAAACATGACCAATCTATGGAAAAATTCCCTCGTTAATTTCTTAGTTGTAGGCTACAGCAATTTATTTATCTTTTTATGTCTCTTCCAATTCCATAACAGTCCTCCTTCAAGCTCTATGAGCTAAAGATTTTTGAGTTTATCTGAAATAATAAACCAGAGAAAATCAAAATGGGAGTTCTTTATAATAATTATGAATGTGGTGGGCTAAAACTGATAAATTGGGAGACAAGGGCCCCTATTCTCCCACAGGCCTTCGGCGCTAAAACGGGCCTTAAACGCAAAAAAACGTGCCTTGCGCCTGTCTCGGGAAGATATCAACATGGCTTTACGCTGGCAAATGCGCTTTAGGCGGAATGGGCGTGGCGCACTCCCTGAATGGGCGAGAATGGGCGTGTCGGCCTTAAATACCGGCCTAATGATATCTTCCCACCTGGCGTAAATTTAGCGCTTAGCGCTTTTGAAAACCAGGCCTATTCAGTGCGCCAGTTGCGCGGAGCGCTCCCCTCTGGCTCTCCTCTGTCACCCTTCTCTGTGTCACTCTCTCCCTCTCTCCTCAGTCTGACAGGCACAATATGACTGTCTCTCTCTGACTCCCTCGCTCAGACAGACACAACACACGTCCCATAGGAAAAATAAGTTGTAAGTTCACTGCCTGTGAAAGGTCCCAGCATGCAATGGGGTACTCCATTTCGCTACTAAATAGCAACCAAATGAGCCGAAATAGATATAAAGGTAGATTTAAATAATGTTTAATGGTAACACACCCTGCAATTGTATAATAATTTCAATATTGGACCAAATAAAACATGAAATGAAAACACCACCCTATGTGAAACATATATGTCCTCCTGGGCCTATATATATCCCTTGTCGATTTAACGTGATTTAGATAAGTGACAGCGGAATGCGCTTCTACTGTGATGTCCCTCCAATAACTTGGCCCTACTTCACATTTAGTTTTACAATAAAAACACATTTATGCAATGACTTTACATAATGTAGGGTATATTTATGTGCATCATCCTACCTGCAGCAGCGGAGAGAAAACGATATCTTTCTGGACAAACTTTCACCAATCTAATTAATCTCATCATATAGGGATAGGCTATATTTTTCGAGCTGATGCATTTAGAACATTCTTTTCACTTTGATCTTGCTATAGTGTAGCGTATTTACATGCTTGCAGTATTTAAACTGCAGTTAGATTGGTTTGAGAAGCATAATAATATGGAATAATAGCCTATATATGGAGACAGACAGACGGGATGAAGAAAGGGGGGGGGGGGGGCAGAGGCTTGGCTTTGTCTGGTTTTACCGGATTTCTCCTGGAATTGGAGCTTAAAAGGCAAGCGTACTGCACTTCTCCAATGAGCGGACTGTGCATAATTTTACGCTTAAAAGGCGTGGTTATAATGGTTGAGGCTGCGTGTAGCGCCGATACCAAGATAGCGAGTGCGCTGGTCCACACCCACTAACTGCGCTAGGCGGCCTAGCGCTAGGCCTTAAACGCAGTTTCTACGCCGATTGCAACGATAGGGCCCATTGTGTTTTTCTTTGAAGGCAAGTTCAAAATATGTGAATGAGGATCGGTACTTACTGAGCTTGTTTCAGAAAAGACATTATGCTTCTCGATCCTGCTCAAATTTGCGATCCGCCTCGCTTTTGGAAAAGTGTTAGAAACGAAGCGGAGCGCTCAGTTTGTTGCCAGGCAACCAAAACAGCGCTGACATGTGACTTGTTATGTGACATGGATCTAATGCACTCAAGCTGAACTGTTGTACCGCGGGGAGGGGGGGCATCTGTGATCAAGGCATTTACTAATGTTTCCCCCCCCTATAACAACAAACAATTGGTGTGGACAATGTCTTCCCAACTGCCATCCGCCTCTTCAACGAGCCCCCCCCCCCCCCCCCTCATCCCCCCATTATGTCACTTTAAAGGACTATACTTTACATTTTTACTTACCGTAAATTCCGGACTATAAGCCGCGGCTTTTTTCCCGTTTTTTGGCCCCTGCGGCTTATATAACGGTGCGGGTTATCTATGGATTTTTTCAGAATTTTTTTTTCAAATACAAATAAAATCTCTCTTTTTTAGCACTCTTTCTACCTATAAATCCACTTCTGTTTTAATTTCCTCTGTTGCCCTCTTTTCACCACACCGCGGACACTGTGTGCACTGTCGAAATAAACAAAGGTGTTGTGTTATGTTGTTTTGTTGAAATGTTACGGTAATACGGTAAATGGGAGCTTCCTCAAACAGCCAACAATCCCCTCTGTGCGTGAACCCTTACATATGGTAATTACGGTAAGCAAAGTTCATCAGCCCGGAATCACAACAAGACGAGCAGTCTCTCTCTCACTTACCATGGGGAAGGTACGCAGAAATTCACACGACGCAGCTTTCAAGCTGAAAGCAGTCGAACTCGCACTAAAAGAGGGAAACAGAGCAGCCGCGCGTAACCTGGGCATCGATGAGTCAATGGTGAGGCGTTGGACGGTGCAGCAGGAGGAACTGTCTCAGTGTAAGAAGACAAAAAAGTCCTTCAGAGGCCACAAAAGCAGATGGCCGGAACTTGAAGATTCCCTTGAGGACTGGGTGTTGACCCAGAGAGCAGACGGCCGAGGCGTTTCCACGGTGCAGATCCGACAGAAGGCCAAAACAGTCGCCACCGAGATGAAAATTGAACATTTCAGAGGTGGGCCATCTTGGTGCTTCCAATTCATGAGACGAAAGGGACTGTCCGTCCGGGGGAGAACTACTGAACAACTCCCTCCCGACTACCAGGAGAAAATCACAAACTTCGGCGAATTCACACAAAGGAAGATCACGGAATATTATAGGAGTGTGAAAACATCCACAATCACCAACGGGTTCCAAAACGCTGGACTGCTGCGGGATGAAGAGGATGACGCCGCCACAGCTGGCGCTGAGGGCCGTCAGAGGCTTCAGAGGCTGTTCGATGCCGACAGTGATGAAGAGGAGTTCGTTGGTTTTGAGTGACAATGAAGGAGAGAGGAGAGTGGTTGACGAAGCCACCCTGAACCTGTTCGTTTCCGACACTGAAGATGAGGACTTTGGTGGTTTCAGTACGCAGGAAGAAGAGGAAGACGAGGATTAGTGACTTGACTTCTCTGGTTACAGGTTTGCTGCACATATAGCCTATTGTTGTGTGATTTTGTCTGGGGATTAGTGACCTGACTTTTGTTTTGTTTTGTTGAAATGTTAATAAATGGGAGCTTCCCCAAACAGCGATCTCTTTCCCGACATTCCTCTCTGTGCACGAACCCTTTCATATGGTAATTAAACATCAAAACACCCGCGGCTTATAGACCGGTGCGGCTTATAGAAGAAAAAAATAGTCAATTTTGGTCCCGCGGCTTATAGACCGGTGCGTCTTATAGTCCGGAATTTACGGTACATCATCTTGGGGTTTTTGTTGATAACTCACTAACCTGGAACACCCATGTAGACAGTCTGTGTAGCAGATTACAACAACGTCTGCACTTCCTATGCCGCCTTAAGGTCTCATTATGCTTTCCGCATCAGCGAGGAACCGCGCGGAAAAGTGACGTCAAATCAGCAGACACGCCCCTCCGCAAGGCTCCGTGCGGACGGTTTTCGACCGGCCGTGCGCACGCCGAATTTTGTAACTATGCGGACGCGGACGCGGCTGGGCGGACAAAGTGGAGTTTTCAAGACTCGTGCTCAATTCCGCCTGCAGAAACCCACACAGAGTATAAAGCTCCACACGTTTCCTCGTCAGGATTCCGTGTCTCTCATTTCCGTGCGGCCGGCCAAAGCGTCAAGCATAATCCAGGCTTTAGAGTTCATGGTGTTGACCAAAAATGTATGTTACTTTTTTATCAGTCTGTATTAGAGAGTCTCATCAGATACGGCATTACAGCTTGGTTTGGTGACCTATCTGTACAACTAAAGTCCAAACTGCTCCGTCTGATGCAGACTGCATGGAAGATTATAGGGGTGAAACACCATTCATCCCTGCAGTCTATTTTTGAACAGGCCACTCTAAGGCAAGCCAATAGAATAGTTTCTGATGCATGTCTTACATGCTGAGTATGAGTTACTGCCCTCTGGGAGGAGGTTCAGAGTCCCACGCTGCAGGCTAAACAGATTTAAAAATTATTTTATTTTCCAATTTAAGTTAAACTTTTAAATAGAGCCAGATAAAGGGCTGTACAATTATCGAATATCGATATCTAGACATGAAACTGAACAGCGCAATTATCGATATACATTGATATCAAGTAACGTAACTAGACTATGAAAGCATCGCAGTGGGGTGAGATACAGTAGCTCCTAAACTTGTCGAGTTGCCCGACTTATTCCGTTGTGTGTCTAATGTGTCTTGACGGTATTTTTGATCGGGCTTCTCTGACTGTGGCTTTGCCAGACATTTCATTGTGCAGATACCCTTTTTTTGATACATATTATTTGTACTTACAGTATTGCACTTGTCGTCTGTTTTATTAACATGTGTTTGTACGTGTATGTTCTTATAGCTGCAGTGTGGGTGTTAGCCCAAGACAAATTTCCCACCCGTGGGACAATAAAGTGAATCTTGAATCTTGAATCTTTGTGATTGTTTTCTATATTGCTTTGTCTTCTGCTACTGATGTGGGTTCCATGTCGCTGTTCCGACCTCCCGCTGTTCCGACCTCCCCTCTCCCAGCCCCCATGCCTAAACCTAACCTCTCCCAGACCCTAACCCAAAACCTAACCTCTCCCACCCCCACGCCTAAACCTAACCTCCCCCAGACCCTAACCCAAAACCTAACCTCTCCCACCCCCACGCCTAAACCTAACCTCCCCCAGACCCTAACCCAAAACCTAACCTCTCCCACCCCCCACGCCTAAACCTAACCTCCCCCAGACCCTAACCCAAAACCTAACCTCTCCCACCCCCCACGCCTAAACCTAACCTCCCCCAGACCCTAACCCAAAACCTAACCTCTCCCACCCCCCACGCCTAAACCTAAGGTCGGCATTGCGGGTGGTCGGCATAGCGGGTGGACACCCTGATGTGACCGCTGTGCTGCATACTGATTACTTACTGTGGGTATTCAAGTGAATCTGGAATCTTCAATTTATAGTCTTTGAAAACGTCTGAATAATTTGTTGTAAGATGGTTTGTTTGTGTGTTTAGGATCTGAAAGGACAAGATGCCGGAGGATATGCCCCGCTGGTGAAGGGAGACCCAGAGAGAGGACGAGTGAGTGTGTGTGTGTGTGTGTGTGTGTGTGTGTGTGTGTGTGTGTGTGTATGTGTGTGTGTGTGTGTGTGTGTGTGTGTGTGTGTGTGTGTGTGTGTGTGTGTAACACCACATCAAACACGATGATACAGGGGCTTTTAGATGATGTCACCCTCATCTGGTGGCTGTTGGAGGTCCTCAGCTCTGTGAAGAGCTGACTGTGTGTCTGTCGCCTCAACAGTATAGAGTACCCGCAGGGATGATGTATTTTTGTAGGCCAACCCAGTCAACTCATGCACTTCCTGGTTCCTTAGGGAAGTCAATGGGATTTTTGTGTGGGGATTTTGGTTAAATGTCTGAAATGTGTTCAGCAAGATACTCTTCACAAATGAGGACCACTTTTAAGATTTTTGAAGCATTTTCTGAAAATCTCGATTTTTAAGAATCACATTTACGCTTCAAAAATCATTAGTCTATTATCGTGCTGATTCATACATCTAATGTAATGGATAGATTCAATATTGTGACTATATTTCACAAACTGTGACACCAGGTAAGGTTGCTAACGTGCAGACCTTATTTGTCAAACCAAGGTTCTTTCAGTCATTTTGGTTCCATAGAACCTCGACCCAAACCAGAGAACCTGGAGGAACCCGGGTTCCTCTGGGTCAAACTGCCATAAGACAGTTTATTAGAAAACAGTTTGTTTGTTAAAAACCCGTTTTACCAAGAGTCTGTTTCCGGTTCCCTCTACTTCATTCTGATCTAACCTGGTCTGTTCTACTCTACAGAACCGTCGCGTGGCTGCGGGAGCTGATGACACCTATACGGTAACACACACGCACGCACGCGCATACACACACACGCACGCACACACACACACACACACACACACACGCACACACACACACACACACACACACACACACACACACACACGCGCATACACACACGCACGCAAACACGCACGCGCATACACACACACACACGCACACGCGCACACACACACACACACACACACACGCATGCACGCGCATACACACCATAGACTGTACATATATACACACACACAGACACACGCACACGCACACACACACACACACACACACACACACACACACACACACAGACAAGCCACCAAGAGTGGTGAAACGCCAGCCGCGGTGCTGGGAAGAGGAGCGCTCTTAGCAGTGTATACATGTATAGAGCAGTGTAGGAGTTTCACAGACTAGTCGATTAGTCGACTATATCAAAACCACTAGTCGACATGTGCATCATAGTCATCATAGTCTAATCGTTCATTTCTGGTTTTATGAATAAACAATATTTAAAATAAATAAATTTAACATAGATTTGATTGAACAATGATTTTCTACATGGTGCCAGGTTAAATAAACAGAATGTAAGGTATTTAAAGATGGAAAGACTCCTGTCTATGTTGTTACTGCAGTCAAACAGTCACTATCTCCAGCTCAGACACGTTGCTGGGGTTTAGCAGCTCATTTGTAAACAGCCTCTCAGAGCCAATCAGGACTCTGCTGTCTCATATACCCCGCAGGTCAGTCCCGCCTACATTAGTTAACCCTAAAGGGCCAATTATACTCAACGTTAAAGACGGAGACGGAGACGGACAGAGCCTTCTGTCCGTACTCTGCGTTCATTTCGTCCGTTTTCTGTCCGTCTTCTGAAAGCTTACGGATACGCATGAAACGGACCAGAACCACATACACACTCATACATTTGACTCTCTACTGCCCACTGGTGGATGTATTGTTTAACATGATACCAACGTGTAAGACGTATGGAAGTATGTGGGCAGTGACGATTACACCGTTTGAAACGGACGCCCTTATTTACGGATGAAAATGGAGTATAATTGGGCCTTTAGTCTCGCTGGCCAGCCTCCTCTCCCTTCCGTTCCGTCCGAGGAGTCTGGCGCCGCAGGTCTCCATAACTGGGATAAACATAAACCCTCCCCTGCTCTACTCTGCTCTCTCATTGGAGTGATTATGTTTCAAGCTGCCAGATCCGCTCCCGGCTTATTACAAGCTCTGTCATTGGCTCCGACGACCATGTCAAACAGAGCGGCTTCCGCTCCCTCCTCCCTGTGTGTCTGAAAACGGCAAGTTGGATTGTTTGAAACTATTTTCCAAGGGCACTGCCGCCCATCGCAATCCCACTATGGAGACCTGCGGCGCCAGACTCCTTGGACGGTAGGGAGGGGAGGCTGGCCAGCGAGACTAGTTAACCCTTTACTGGCTGTTTTTCAGACCTTTTTGACGAGAATTGATGGTTTTTATCGAGTGTAAATATATATCTCCCACAATGGACTAGTCGACCACTTTGTGGGACTAGTCGATGACTACTAAATCTCAGTAATCGTGAATGCCCTAATGCAGAGGTTTTCAAAGTGGGGGGGCTCCAAGCAGTTTCAGGGGAGGCTCAGTGAATGGAAGTGGGAAAAAATATGAATTAGTTATTAATATTAGATGACATAGAATAGCCTAAATGTGTATGATTTGGTTAAAGCTCCTTTTTTAAAGGCTCCTTTTTCCAGGGTTTGTCTGGCTCTCTGTATAATATAATATAATATAATATAATATAATATAATATAATATAATTTAATTTAATTTAATTTAATTTAATAATACAACACAATATAATATACTGTAATATACTATAATATATAATATAATACAATACAATACAATACAATACAATACAATACAATACAATACAATATAATATATAATCATCATAAAGTTGAGTAAGTGGGCTCTGTCTGTCTTTCTGTCTGTGATTTTGTACTTCTAGAAAGGTTCCTAGTAGAGGATGGGTCAAATGCAGAGGATGAATTTCTCCATGGGGATAAATAAAGGATAACTTAACTTAACTTATTTTGGTCCCACATTGTGAGATTTGTGATGATTTTGGTCAGTAATGATGTCACTGATGATGTCACAATGTCTTGATATCATCAGTGAAGTCACTCGAGCACTCGATGATGTCATCAGTGATGGTCACTCGAGCAATTGTGATGTCAATGATGTCACAGTGTCTATGACATCAGTCAATGTTGGGACTCTACTTTTCTCTCACTACTGGTCACTCATCAGTGATGCGAAGTTGGGGAAATGTGCGCTGAGTGATGTCACTCAAGCACTATAATTGAATAAATTGAGAAGTTTCTGTGTGTGTGTGAGTGAGTGAGTGAGTGAGTGAGTGAGTGAGTGAGTGAGTGAGCGAGCGAGCGAGCAGAATTTGGTTCGGCCACAGCCATGCCGTTATACGTGTGATCGGGCTGAAACTTTCAGGAAGTGTAAAGAGCACTCCTGCGGCTGACCTGGCGGAGCCTGATTTTTTAGCCCTAATTAATGATTGCCCTAAAGCTGAGGCTATATAAGTTCAGTGATGATGTCATTTGAGTGTGTCCCGGAGGCTTTGGAGACCAGTCAGACCACCGTGTTCCAGACGAGAGGGGTTAACTCCCAGGGGAACGTCTAACTCCCACGGGTCCACTAGTATAATATAATATAATATAATATAACATAACATAACATAACATAACATAACATAACATAACATAACATAACAATAATTCTGTTATTTCCGGTCCAGGGCTTGAACAGACGCACAGAAGGAGAATATAAGGAGCTGCCTGTCAAAAGAGAGGTGAGTGTTGTGATGGTATTATTATTATTATTATTAATAATAATAATAATAATAATAACAACAATAATAATACTTCAATGTTCAATATTTATTATTATTAGGGACTATAGGGAGTGTTTTCTAATATTATTCATGTTCTTCTCTCTGCAGCGCCACAAAAAGAATGAGCAGGTCTACGAGGTGAGTGACTGGACTGAGTGCGTTGGTTGGTGGCGTGCCACCATGTAATTCACCCCTTAATTCCAATGCCAAATCCCATTCAAATCAATTGAGGGAGTTAATGGAGGAGAGAAGGTGCCCCCTCCAGTCAGTGTTTCTGTCTGTATAACCATCAGTGTTTGCTATTGCAAATGTTTGTGATAGAGAAAATTTACATCACATTAGCCTTTATTTGGACAATCACTAGTTATTAATATATTCATATACATTTCCATTTTAGTTACATATAGTTATGACACAGACATACTTCATATTTAGATGACCTGTGTACATACACAGATAGACATCATATTTGGATAACCTGTGTACATACACAGACAAACGTATTTAGATAACTTGTACCTTACATTTGCAGCTCCTCTCTATCGCACACTGTGCCCTGTCACCGTGCCACGGTGCCCTCTACAGGGCCAGAATAACAGATAGGTTGAGTCTACAGAGTAGCCTTCAAGTGTGCGTCAAGACATGTCATCTGATGTGTGTCCTATAAGTATCTTTGACTTTCTGTTCAATGTATGTTAGCCTGTGTATCCATCCGAGTTGAAATGAAATGATGGAGCCAGGAGTCAGAAGAAGTCGTCTGATATGATGTATTTGACATAGATCTTGGCCAAGAGATGCACTCTTGCATATTCACGAATGGATACACAGGCTTACATACATTGAACAGAAAGTCAAAGATACTTATAGGACACACATCAGATGACATGTCTTGACGCACACTTGAAGGCTATTCTGTAGACTCAACCTATCTGTTATTCTGGCCCTGTAGAGGGCACCGTGGCACGGTGACAGGGCACAGTGTGCGATAGAGAGGAGCTGCAAATGTAAGGTACAAGTTATCTAAATACGTTTGTCTGTGTATGTACACAGGTTATCCAAATATGATGTCTATCTGTGTATGTACACAGGTCATCTAAATATGAAGTATGTCTGTGTCATAACTATATGTAACTAAAATGGAAATGTATATGAATATATTAATAACTAGTGATAAAGGTAAAGGTAAAGTCCCACTGATTGTCACACAATGTGTGAAATTTGTTCTCCGCATTTGACCCATCCCCTGGGGGAGCGGTGAGCGGCAGCGTGCGCCGCGCTCGGGAATCACATGGTGATTTAACCCCCCAATTCCAACCCTTTGATGCTGAGTGCCAAGCAGGGCGGCAAATGGGTCCCATTTTTATAGTCTTTGGTATGACTCGGCCGGGGATCGAACTCACGACCTCCCAGTCTCAGGGCGGACACTCAGACCACAAGGCCACTGAGCTGGTCCACTGATTGTCCAAATAAAGGCTAATGTGATGTAAATTTTCTCTATCAGTTTGTTTGTATATTTGCACATCATCTGATTCTGCGTCAAAGAACTTCCCGAAAGCTAATAGAGACACTGCATGAAATAGACCATGCCCATCGTTGGGGAAAGCTCTCCATTCACCTCCATTCACCAGCCTCATTTACCTTGAATTAAACATGGCTAAAAGCGGTTGTGTGGTGGGCTGCACAGCCAACAAATGTCACCAATTAAAGTTTTTTGTACTCCCGAGCAAAACAAGGAAGCTGTTGAGAAGAAAAATGTGGATCTAGGCTGCAAGGAGAGAGGACTTAGCCTGGTAAAGCATCCATCCAGTCACATTGTGTTTGGTTCAAACAGAATGTGAACCAGGCTAGAGAGCACTGAGCAGTTCCTCTCTATCAAACAAATGAGTTGCATTCATGTGTGATGGTCTAAGGATATGTTGCTCTGTATTGAGTGCCAGTAGGCTACAGGATGCAAAAGTAACGTGAAATCTCACCTGATTTGTTATCTAACAGTTAATTTAGCATCAATCCACTTTAACAGCAATGTCACGTCAGTCACTCAAACTAGTCTGAAAAGTATATTCCATTTCAGATTTTTAAATATAAAATGAAATTAATATCAATATTATCTTACCTGGACTGGTGATTAAATTAAGTAATGTTACTGGAAAATGTCGAAGTATTTAACATCAGGCCACTGTGTGGGATCATTTACATTTATCCAGAGTAAAAAATTAATGAAAAAGGGCATTGATGGAGTCCATTAAGTTTGTTTTTTCAATGTACTTTCTCCTCTTGGTTGGAGGCAGTATGCTGAAATAATTCTTTGACAGATTTGTCTGCTTGAAAACAGAAAACCTTGTCAGGCTGTCCATATCTCTTCACATTTCCTCCGACGGTCGCTTTTGCCTGTGAACTAGCGATCCAGGTTTCCCCAATGGTGTGCGTGGTTTTCAAACTGTGATGCGCTCCGCAGTGTCTCTATAGGATGTTCTACTGCAACATCATGGCTGCAGCGTCATTGTAAAAAAAAGGACGAGAGCTTTGTATCTTGCGTTTAATAGGCCGACTCTTTGTCTGTGTGACACTCAATGTTTGTGAACCAAGCATACGTTGCATATCAACATTTAAAATGAACCGTCATTTCCGTAAACGTAAATTTGAAAATGTTGGTTATTTCGCAAACACGCTGGGGATTGAACATGGCCCTCTGGTGTGAAAGGCAAGTGTTTACGCCCTCCATCCACCCCGACCACACCACCCTAGCAGACTATGATTGTATAACGTTGATATACACGTATCTAGAAATGTTGATATGCAATATTTTGGTTCCCAAATGTTGCCATTTGTTCACATTGAGTTAAGTTGGGGACCAGTGATGTCATTCATCCACAAATGACATCACTGGTCCACAACTTAACTCAAATCAACTCTCAATAACTGTCAAACTAAATGAATGCCTGCAAAACTGTTTACAGTTTTCAGATATACAGTACTACTGATGTTGTAATGATACAAAGCTGGTTGAAAATCAGCGGAGTGTTCCTTTAAACTGCCACCATTTTATTCAGACGATTGGGCTGGTCCAGAGCCATGTAGATAGAAGAGTCCCGACATCTCCATTCACTCCAATGGACCAGTTATTTAATCTCAAGAGTTCCAGGAAGTAAGGTTCTGGATTAAGCAGCACTGTCGAGTTGCAGCAAAATAGACAGTTTGTGTTGTACTCTGAAAGGGTTTTCCCCCCCTTGAATCAAATTGTACATCATCAGCTTTATTTTAGCATGCAAAAGTAGCGCGAGACCCATTCCTGGCTGTTCATTGGCTAATGAGTCTCGCATTTTGGTCCTCCACTGACGCCACTCTCTCTCTAGAGGACACCAGGCTGGTCTAAATGTACAGTATACTGTATGTGCTGTATAGAGCTCAACAGTGACCGCCCACTTTTTCTCAGCTCGCGTTCTGGAAGAGAATTCCCCATGCATTTTCTCCATAGACATTTTGAAAAATCCTTATACAGTATAAAGAGTTTTAAGCCTGGGATCAAAGCAACGGGAAAAAAATACTGCTTTTTATTTTTGCTCCAAGTGAAATGTTTTATGGTCACTCACGATTCAGTAGGTCACTGGTTGGCTTATCGTGCGTTCCTTTATCGCAAAAGATGTGGAGGCTAAATGACGTCACATCCGTTTTGTTAGCATTCCATTTGCAGAAAGGTTGAGTTGGGAAGTTCACTGTTCACTGGTCAGATCCACTCGCTAGCCAGGCTAGCCATTGTTAGCAATAACAGTTGATAACAAGGCATTTTGTGGCATTTTGCGCATACAAACACTGCAGCCTAATGTCCACACAGATAGAAGTAGGCCGTGCTGTGTGTACAGCTGATTTTCATGAGACACAAACAAGACAGAAGTGCTAAATAGCATTTATACGATTATAACTACTGTTGTTGTGCGGAGCAGCCAACTTGGATTTTTGAGGTCGGGGCTGCTGAGGCTCCTACGAGTTTGGAATGGGAACCAGCTCTAGTGACGTCACCGTCCCAGCTCATGAACTTTGAACCATAAAATTACCAGTTCCCAGTTATAAAGGAATGCACGATTAGTTCCAGGCTTAAAACTTGTTCTATATGTATGTATGTTACTGTTTCCTGTTTGTGTATATCTGTACTCGCTCTGGTGGCAAACCATGTTTCCCCTCGGGGATTAAGAATAAACACCATACCATACCATATACCATACCATACCATACCATACCATACCATACCATACCATACCATACCATACCATACCATACCATAAAGATTTTTTCCCCGAAATGTCTGTGGAGAAAATAAATGGGTAATTCTCTGCATGATGGAATGGGAGCTGAGAAAAAGTGGGCAGTCACTGTTGAGCTCTACAGAGTACCGCAGGAATGAGTCCGCAATGAGTTAACACTTTCGGTTCCCTCGCCTCAAAGACAAAGGGTTTTTTGTATGGGGATTTCAGTTAAATGCCTGAAATAAGGGCTGTGGTTTACAAAAGTTGATGAAACAGCTAAATTTGTGTTTGGCAAGATAATCTTCACAATTGAAGACCACTTTTATGAATTTTGACACGTAAATGTGATTTTTAAAAATTGCAATTTTCAGAAAACGCTTCAAAAATCATAAAAGTGGTCCTCATTTGTGAAAATGATCTTGCTGAACATAAAATTCTGCGTTTCATAAACCTGTGTTAACCACAGACCTTATTTGAAGCGTTTAATCAAAACCTCCATACAGAAATCGCAGTGACTTTGAGACAAAGGAATCAGGAAGTGCATGACTTCTGGGTTGGCCTACAAAAATACATCAGCCCTGCGGTACTCTATATGCAGTGGTTCTCAAATGGGGGTCCGTGGCACTTTGCCAGGGGGTCCGCGAAAAGTTTTCAGGAAAATAAAAATAAAAACCTTTTTTTTGTAGCAAAAGCTTCATAGTTCAACAAAAATATTTGAAGCTTTAAATCTAAAATGGTTCATGGATTACATTCCAATCTAACAAACCTATCAATTTAAAAGTCAAGCATGTTACCTTGGAAACAATTAAGCTTAGCCCAAAATCACAAATCAGAATGAGGGGGTCCCCGGTATATTTTCTATCTTGTAAAGGGTCCTTGGCTGAAAAACATTTGAGAACCTCTGCTCTATAGATGTTGAAGTGACCCCAGTTTAACCCCTTTGTGTCCGTCTCCCTCAGGGTCTCAGCAAGGCCAATAAGGACACGTATGACTCGCTGCAGATGCAGCCGCTGCCTCCTCGCTAACGCCGCAGGAACGCTGCCCGGCCTCCGACCCTGAAAGCAGCTCTTTCCCCCGTCAGCCTCAACCCAATAAAGCCTTTCATCAATATGACTGACGTACTACCACAGCTTCAAGGTCACTATAGACCCTTTTCAGTGCAGCCATGTTGTGTTTCAAAGGCAGGGGAAACACAGGTGCAACCAACATTAATGAGGGCCCTGGCACTGGAACACCTAAATGGAATGGAGGTTGGAAATCATTCATGTTTTGGTTACACCTGTGTTTAGCCTGCCTTTGAGACACAAAATGGCTGCTGTGAAAATGGTCTATTGGCAGCAATGTTAAGAAGCCAACTCTGACTCCTCCCACTCTGTGATCACTGGTTTACTGTTTCATCATTGACAAAATTTAGATGAACAAAATACTATATCCTGTTCTTTGCCCATTATTTAAAAAAAACTAAGCTGTTTACATGGCTAATGTGGAAATAAATATTCCTCTAATATTCCTGTTTACATGCAGCCGTCCATAGCCTACTCTGAGTGATTACTGCAACATAACGTAACTGTAAAGCCCTCCCTCTTTCACGTTCAACAACCTTCTTGAAAACATTGGCGTTGTGATATTTGCACAGATCCAAAAACTTGTTGATATCCAAGTCTTTCAAAATGGTTAAAAGTAGGTGTGTTTCTCCTTCTGATGTGAGCTTTTCTTATGGGCATGCATCTCTGGCTAGTTGGTTTGTACTGTAGCCGACAGTAGGCAAGAGGCCGTGTGTCCCTGATTAAGACACATTCCCAATGAGCTGTAAACATGTCCAAAGAATGCTCCTAAAAACCCAAATCATATCGGCGTATCCCATGTCTTAATCTGAAAATGCTAATTCGGAATAAGGCATAATTCAGAATATTCAAATGGAATATGCTGTTTACATGACCTGTATCAAATTCATATTCTGAATACCAGTAATAGTGTGCATGTAAACATACTCACTGTAAATAAGACAATTGATTGAGGCTCACAACACAATATGCTACCAGCACATAAATCCACATTAGCATTTTTTGGCTAACCATTTGTGAAGCGGAGGTACGTCAGCCATGTTTGTTAAAAGCATCTACTGTATATACTCCCAATGTTTATGCCAATTTAGCTTTTTGGCATAGCCTGTGACGTCATGTTGAAGGCTTACCCAGGCTACAAAAGCACATCCAGTCAAGATCACAGGGTCGGTCTGCCTGGAGAAATATGGAGTTTTAACATTTAAAGCATGTAGGAACCCTGCCAATCATCTCACATTATTCAGATATTTGTTGCTGTGAAGAACAATCTCTATAATCTATATACTATATACAGTGATATGACCTAGTTAGCATGGGCAAGAAGTATATCTGTGTAAATCATATTGAACACCAGACAAATTCTATTCTATTCAAATTCAAATCAAGGTCTGGAAAAAGTAGGATTTTTTTTAATTGAAAATGTGGAGGAACCCTGAGACTAGATCAGTTAACCATAGTTTGTTGTGCTGTCAATCATTTTGTCACTTTTTCGAATGTTATATAACCTGCGATCCTTTTGATAAATCTGCTTTTGTATTTTTCTCCTGTTACTTTATTTTACATCATATTAATATAATAATTGTTTTATTTCCATATTAGTATTTAGGAGTAGGCTACTCTAGAGCTTCTTTGTTAAAATATGTTCAGCGTCTATTGTCTTTGAAATGTATCATTATTGTTCCTTAAAAACCTAGAGTAGAGCTGAGATATTAAGATTCAGTGGTTTGTTATGTTAGACAGCACACAGCTATTATTAATGGCTATTTTTCCTGAGATATTTTGCTCTAATGATTATATTTTTGTGAGGTTTTTCTGTTTGACCACGTGTATATAATGTAACAGTTCAGAATAAATGTGCTACAATTCTGCTATATTTTAAAGTGTCCTTTATTAAAATCAGCTTAGGAACCGACAGCTCACAGGCTCTGAACATCAATGATCGATCCAGGTGAAGCTCTGATAGCTTATTAATTATTGATTTGACCAGTTAAATATGATTTGTACATTGGACTTCATAGATATAATGATGATGATGATGATTATTATTACTAGGCATCTTGCGCGCTACGCGTGCTCGATTCCTAGGCTCGCCCACTGCGCAGCCTCGCCCACCCTGCAGCTCGCCGAGCGCATACGCAGCTCGGCCGCTATACTATGCGTATGCGGCCTTGCCTGCCCTATTGGCGCACGCGCAATGTCTCTCTCTCTCTCTCTCCCTCAGTCTCTCCCCCTCTCTCTCTCTCTGACTCAGTCTCTCTCCCTCAGTCTCTCTCGTGTGTGTGTGTGTCACTGATGACATCATCAGTGATGTCACAATGCCCGTATGGCATCACTGATGACATCATCACTGATGACATGTGTAATTAGGGCAATCACCTAATGATTGCACGTAAAACGGCATAGCTGTGGCCGGCACAAAATAATTAAACAGACAGAGAACAGCAGACAGAGAACAGAGATTGTCCACATTGCCAAATTTATATATATAGATTTTTATTTTATATCATTATGATTATGATTATGATTATGATTACTTCTACTACCAGGGGAACATGGGTCTTTGAAATCCTTGAAAGTTTGTGAATTTGAGGAAAAAAAGGCCTTAGAAGTTTTTGAAAATAGACATAAATAGACATAGGTCATTGAAAGTGCTTGAATTTATATATTTTGTGCTAGAATATTTAAATAAAAGTTATTTTTATATTTTTACTTAATGTTTGTAAATAGGTGTAACACAGCAGTTGAGAAGTATTGACAAATTCAAGCCTCTCTCTCTCCCTCTCTCTTTTATAGTTGTCTGTGAGCTTCTTCTGAGCTGCTAGTTCTCATTATAAAGTACATTTTCAGTGTTGTAAGAGTAATTAACCTGGATCCATGTCTCAAACTACGTATGTCATGTTGTGTCCTTGAATTTGAGGGAATTGGGCCTGAGGCCCATACCACGAATGTAGGATAAGCAGATCCAGGATCTGTCCCTTGATCGGGTTTGGCTTAACCAGATAATTTCATTCCAGCTGAACGATACCATGACTCTGGTTTTCAACTCAGTAAATTGATCCAGGTTTTTCTAATCAAGTTGAGTTGGTTTAACCCTAACCCTAACCCCGTGCACATGAAAATGCTCATGCACAAGAGCTCGTGCCTGCAAAAGAGGCGTGTTTTTTAACAACTAGCCAATCCCAATGCAATATGGACTGCTCCAGCTTTTACAGCACCAGACACGCCTATTTCCTCATTCATTCAAAGCGCAAATCGTGAAGCTTTACTGTGGCTACGTTTACATGATGACTTTTAATTCAGAATTAAAACTTCCGAATGAAATCATTCAGAAGTAAAGTTTTTTCCTGCGAGTTTACATGTAAAATCTTAATTCCGAAAAGGTGGTTACATGAAAGAAACTTTAATCTGATGTTTTTGAGTCATCGTAAGGTTTGGGGCTGGGAAGGCTTCTGATTGGATAAACGTAAACAGGATGTTAACGTCATTACGTTTACCAGAAGTAAACACTCAGCAGAGTTCTCAGCGCTGCGTGATTTCTAACCCCACATAGGATAAGCAATAACCACGCCCTGTGGCGCCGGGATTGGCCAGGAGCAACACTGGAGGACACGCAGCCCAGCGATTTCATGAACCAACTGAATAGCTCTTCTTGAGAACGGACAGCGATTTACCGGTGCGAGCGACGAGCTAGAAACAGCAACAACATGGAAGAAAACGTTATCACCGCACTTTTCTGTTTCATTTTGATCGTTTGTGTTAAGCAGCAGCACGACAGTAATATGCTACTGCTTATTCTGCGTCTGCTGAGGAGGAGAAGGGAGGCAGTAGAAAACCGCTGTACCTCAGTCCATTGCCTTTTCCCACTCGCAAGGCCAGACAGCAGTGGATGAAAAAGGGAGCGAGCATGCGCAGAAAGACCGGAATGAACTTAATTCCTAAAAAAGGGTATACATGAACGCAAAATGGTTTCATTCGGAATAAAAAACGGAATCAACCGGCCACTTACATCGGATTGAATTTTCATTCGGATTGGCCATTTTCATTCGGATTTAAGTTTTTTCAGATGTTTACATGATAACTTTTAATAGGATTGAACGTTAATTCCGAATGAAAAGGGGAATAAACGGTCCATGTAAACGCAGCCTGTGTCAGAATCAAAATCTGCGTTGGATATTATTAGTCTGTTCCTGAATGACTGTCTAAAGTTACCGCTTTTATTCACATCAGTCATTTCTTTGAAGAGCGGTTTCTGCCTTATGTATATTCCTACAGCAGCTCAATTCACCCTCTCAATAAAACCTCCATGTCTTTTTTGCGAGTGGAAGTAATGTGTAATCTATCTCAGTCTACATTTCCAAAATCCGTAGGTGTATTTAGACCATTTAGGCTCAATGAATAATAATGATCTCATGATGCATTTGGTGCACTGATGGAATAATTCCTATAGGCTAATAGGCTATCAATAAACAAATAATTATAATAAAATTAAAAAAGGCTGCTGAACTGAATCGACACGGTACGTGCGGGCATAGATTTCATTTATAAAAAAAATTGCCATTTTGTGGTCACATAGGCCTATAAGCTATTGGCAGCAGAGTCGCATATCTCCATATTTCATACAAGGACTATGCTGGAAATAATATGAAGTTCAATCACATCACACAGGCCAAAAGCAACACAGTTGCAGCTGCAAAATGCAGGAGTAGCCTAGATATGAATAATCTGTGTGCAGGCGATCCCATATTAAATTGCTTAGATGTAGTAGGTTATTCTGGCATGTATGTCCATGTCCAACCCAACGTCAGCCTCAGTTCCGTTGCGCACACGGCACTGTGCGCTTTGGAGACGTTTATGTAACCTTTTTACGCCGGTTTAGTGATATTTCTCCACGTTCAGCTGCAATCGATCGGCGGGGTCAAACAACGTATCTAGCCTACTTGAGAGCACAAAAATGAATAGGCTATATAAAAACATATTCCAAAGTAGTATGTAGAGCTTAAGTTAAATGTAGCCTGCAACAAGTGCAAGGCTTCAGTCCTTGATTAATTCAACAGGAGCCATATGTTTTTTTTCTTTTTCATTTGAATGCAATGTATTTTTCATATGGGGACCATATGAATGGCGACTCGCTGTTTCCAGAGAGCTGATTGGTAAGCAGGTGGGTCTTTCATGGGTTTTGATCTTATCCTCTGAACTTAACCTGCTACAAAGCAGGTTAGCCGTAGTGCATAAGTTGCTATGGTGATCTATCTCGGTAAGAAGAAGCGTCGTGGTACGGCAAACCTATGGTTAAACCTGAAGTTACCTCGCTAAGCCACTAATCTTGCTTCGTGGTATAGGCCTCTGGAAAGTCCTTGAAAATCCTTGAATTTGATATTTAAGAAGGTGTGCGAACCCTGTCACACTGTATGACAGGTAAGGTGTTAGTGGAAGGTTTAAAAATGTTCACATGCTGCCCTCTATTGGACGGGATGGTCCTCTTCTTCCAGAGAGGATGTTTTTAATGGTACAGATGGTTTCCATGATGATGACTACCTCAGTTTGCCCCACGTTTATTTATTGTTCTTTCTTGTCATGTTAGACATCCTTCCTCCAAGTTGTCAGGTGTGAGTTTTGTGCATTTGGTAGCCCTACACAGGCTGAGGCTATAGCCTACAGCAGTGATCCTCAACCTTTTTTCATATCAAGAACCTCTCATTCAGTCCACATTAGAGGCACAGACCCCGTTTGATGAGATTTTGTCTCTCAGACTCAAATCTGAGAATATTTTTATTGTCAGAATCTATAATTGTTCCTGGAAAAGAAATAATGAAGTTAAACACGTCATCCATTTGCTGGGGATGGAACACCCTCAAGGTTGGGGTCACCTGGCAGAACAGAATGCATAGCCTACTACCAAGGCTTAGTCCTTTGGCCGACCCGCGGGTTCGAATCCGACCCGTGTTCCTTTGCCACGTCATCCCCTCTCTCTCCCCCCCCCCCCCACCTTTCCTGTCAATCTACTGTCCTATCAATACAGGCAAAAATAAAAATGCCCCCCTTCCCCCCAAACAAACAAAAATGAAACAAAAACTCAAGGGCCGCCTGGTGGTCCCCGGACCCCACGTTGAGAACCACTACTCTACAATATTGCATAGGCATATGGTTTTTAATTGCAAAAATCAGTCATTGAGTTTTGCTTGTAAGTTGAGTTGCTTGTAGGCTAGCACTGTAACTCTAACTCCAGAATACGTTTTATTTTCACTAATAGATGGTTTTATTTTGAAGAATGGGCGGAAGTCAAGTCATTAATTTGATTATTTCTGGGGGCTTGACGGTATTGTGGTTCCAGCAGTTAGCATTAGCGCTAGGCTATGTGTGGCTAGCAGGCTTGGTGTCTGCCTCCTGTGTGAGGGCAGCTGAGCCATAGCATGCCATTAGCAGCAGCGACTGACAGTCAATTAAAAACATGTCGTTTCATTAATCAACCCGGCTATTTGAGGTTAAGAGCCGTGCTGAGTGCTAGCCACCTTGCTAACAGCTAGCTAGTCTGTTAGCAACACTCCCAACAACAACAGCACTTACTGTCAACACTGGATCAGACAGCAGCCTGCAACAATAACAAGCTTCCAACATGGACACTAATGTCCAGAAGAGGAGAGACAACAAGAAGTCTCTGCGGGTGAAGGTGATCAGCCTGGGGAACGCCGAGGTGGGAAAGGTAGGCTGACCTGTTCTACTAAAGATCGGAATAACATGATTGATTTGATAGACTCCGACTTGGCTTATTAGCAGCATACAGCCATACATCGCAGAACATGACTAGACACTGTCTGAAAGCATGCGACCATCTCTTAAATTCCACATTCATCCAATCCACCAAACAGATGGAACTGTCAACGTTTACATGAGGTTCCCCTGATGTTCCTGCAGTGTTCTTCCAAACACTGGCTGGCAGCGAGCAGTGACCCAACTCAACAAGTTAAAATCGTATTATTGAAATAACAAGAGCTGCTCGGTGGATTATAAGCATGCCGAAATTACCAGAAGATTGACTCCTGAATGAGTAGTACAAATAATATTTTTACATTATGTTATTATCCCCCCAACATAGACAGATTTGATGTGGAGACAGATTTTTGAATGGAGTTTATTGTGAACTGACTGTGATAAACCTTAATTGTTCTCTCCAGAGCTGCATCATCAAACGTTACTGTGAGAAGAGGTTTGTCCCCAAGTATCTGGCAACCATTGGGATTGACTATGGAGTCACCAAGTATGTAAACTCTCTAGTTAACTGCCACCCTTTTAATATATTTTATTAATTCACTCATGCCACAATTCACATTCCAGTCATGTAGCTGACAATTCATGTATTATTCCAATTATTAGTACTACTTTCTGTAGTCGTGTTTCTATTACTTAATGTGTTATTCTATTACTAATACTGCATTATTGTTTATTTATATGACTTGTAGTGCATTTGTATGCTATTCTTGGACTAGTACCATATTATGTAGTGTTAGAGCTGTAACAATTAATCGATTAGTTGTCAATTACAGTATTACATTAATTGCCAACTATTTTGAAAATCGATTAATCATGGGGAAAAAAAGGTAATAATTCTCTGATTCCAGCTTCTTAAATGTGAATATTTTCTGGTTTCTTTACTCTTCTATGACAGTAAACTGAATATATTTGGCTTGTGGACAAAACAAGACATTTGAGGATGTCAACTTGGGCTTTGAGTAGTGTAGCGGTAGATTCCCTGCCTACCAACCCGTGGGTGAGAATAGCGTGATTCTCCCACGTGCTACGTCCTGCCGGTGAAGCTCCCCCTGTCATGTGAAAAGAAGCAGCTGGCAACTGCGCATGTGTCAGAGGAAGCATGCTGCTAGTCTACGGCTCTCCCCAGATCGGCAGAGGGTGGAGCATTGACCGGGGCAGCAGGGGGGGGGGGGGGGGGGGGGGAATTGGCCAAGTACAATTGGGGAGGAAATCTGGAGGAAATCTGGAGGGGAAAAAAGGGGCTTTGGGAAACACTGATGGACATTTTTCACCATTCTGTGACATTTTTGTGACTCAAGCGTCTTTGAGCACTGTGAAAATTCATATAAATTGAATGTATTATTATTTTTATAGACCAAACAACTAATCGATTAACCAAGAAAATAATCTACAGAGTAATCGACAATGGGAATAATCGTTAGTTGCGGCACTGTAAAGTTACTCTAGTACTGTAATGTGTGTTGTTGTAGGACTGGTACTGTTTTAATGTGTTTCTGTATGACTGTCGTGTTGTCAGAGTTCAGGTTCGAGACCGAGAGATCAAAGTGAACATCTTTGACATGGCCGGTCATCCTTTCTTCTACGAGGTGAGTTACACTCAATTTACTGCTTTTGAACCCTTATTGATTTATGAAGTCAGAATAGTGAGATGATGTCAGAAGCCAGTGGTTTAACATCAGGGCCAGCAGGTGGCGCTGCTATGCCAGGAGAAAGACACATGCAGGGCTCACAGCTTTGCATCACATATTCAGCAGTAAAATTGATGTAATATAAATGCGTTTGTTTTTGATTAATAGGCAGTGAAATGACGTGGCAAAAATAAAAAATAAAACATTGGGAGAAAGTACAAATGTTAGTAACAGCACTAATAATATGATATAAGGGTACTAGGGATGCAAATTCCTGAATCGATCATGGGTAACGTTAACGAGCAATCAATCGATTCATTGTAATTAAAATGCCAGATTTACCAAACCATACCACATTTATTTATTTTTGCTCAATCAAACGCTTTATTTCCACAGCAGCAACATGTTGCATATTCCCACAGCATTGCATAGCCTGTGAAACATAAAAAACATGTAGAAGCCTAGATATATGAAACACATTGTGTTTGCTTTAAGCCGCGTGCTGCGTATACAGTAGGTGGCTACAACACACTTTAAAGTGCGTGGCAGCTCTTCCTCGCACTGAGCAGATGGAGGGTTGACACAGCTGAAACGAGGAGGAGCCAGTGGTAGGGTATTGTGCTGGTCATTGTGTTGTATGTGTACACAGAATGACTGTTTGCAGCTGGCATTATGTTCACTTCGCCCGCTTTATATTTACAAAAGTTGCCGTTCTCGTTGTTCTTTTCCTCTCTTTGCAGATGACTGCCTGCTCATAGTTATTATGCCCTCTGGCATGCTCATTGAAACATGCTTTGAAAATACACCATTTTACTGACAGGCAGCTAGAATGTAATATGAGACTACATGTTGTTCGATAGTAGATCGAGTAAGGGTGGGGGAAATAATAAATAATAATAATAATAACGTTAGTTGTAACGTGATGTTGATGGAGCGAAAAGGCAGAACTAAACTGCGCGCGCGAGGCAGCGCCCGGACAGTTTACGGCGTGGCGCAGGCTGCCAGCCGAAAGCAAAACAAACGCATGTGAACATGGACCCCACCTGGACCCCACCTGCACTATGCCACACTTTGGGTACCAGCCTCTTCTGCCATGCTGTTCTCATGAGCCTCTCTACATTACAGCTGTAATGGTACAGCTGTTAAAAATCTGCCAAAACACACATCGCACAGCACCAAAATACATGTTGTGCTTCGGGTACGCACCACATGATGAAATATTAATCCAAAATGCACATAATCAGCCTTTTTGGAAGGAAAAGAGGTAGCCGGCACTACTTTCCAAACATGGTCACCAACCTCTTTTCCTGTCCTTTGTGCTCAGGTGCGTAATGAGTTCTATAAGGACCTGTCATAATAAGCTGAATGGTTCTCCATGCAGGTGTGTAATGAGTTCTATAAGGACCTGTCATAACAAGCTGAATGGTCCTCCATGCAGGTGTGTAATGAGTTCTATAAGGACCTGTCATAATAAGCTGAATGGTCCTCCATGCAGGTGCGTAATGAGTTCTATAAGGACCTGTCATAATAAGCTGAATGGTCCTCCATGCAGGTGCATAATGAGTTCTATAAGGACCTGTCATAATAAGCTGAATGGTCCTCCATGCAGGTGCGTAATGAGTTCTATAAGGACCTGTCATAATAAGCTGAATGGTCCTCCATGCACGTGCATAATGAGTTCTATAAGGACCTGTCATAATAAGCTGAATGGTTCTCCATGCAGGTGTGTAATGAGTTCTATAAGGACCTGTCATAATGAGCTGAATGGTCCTCCATGCAGGTGCATAATGAGTTCTATAAGGACCTGTCATAATAAGCTGAATGGTCCTCCATGCAGGTGCATAATGAGTTCTATAAGGACCTGTCATAATAAGCTGAATGGTCCTCCATGCAGGTGCATAATGAGTTCTATAAGGACCTGTCATAATAAGCTGAATGGTTCTCCATGCAGGTGTGTAATGAGTTCTATAAGGACCTGTCATAATAAGCTGAATGGTCCTCCATGCAGGTGCGTAATGAGTTCTATAAGGACCTGTCATAATAAGCTGAATGGTCCTCCATGCAGGTGCGTAATGAGTTCTATAAGGACCTGTCATAATAAGCTGAATGGTCCTCCATGCAGGTGCATAATGAGTTCTATAAGGACCTGTCATAATAAGCTGAATGGTCCTCCATGCAGGTGCATAATGAGTTCTATAAGGACCTGTCATAATAAGCTGAATGGTTCTCCATGCAGGTGCGTAATGAGTTCTATAAGGACCTGTCATAATAAGCTGAATGGTCCTCCATGCAGGTGTGTAATGAGTTCTATAAGGACCTGTCATAATAAGCTGAATGGTCCTCCATGCAGGTGCGTAATGAGTTCTATAAGGACCTGTCATAATAAGCTGAATGGTCCTCCATGCAGGTGCATAATGAGTTCTATAAGGACCTGTCATAATAAGCTGAATGGTCCTCCATGCAGGTGCGTAATGAGTTCTATAAGGACCTGTCATAATAAGCTGAATGGTCCTCCATGCAGGTGCATAATGAGTTCTATAAGGACCTGTCATAATAAGCTGAATGGTTCTCCATGCAGGTGTGTAATGAGTTCTATAAGGACCTGTCATAATAAGCTGAATGGTCCTCCATGCAGGTGCATAATGAGTTCTATAAGGACCTGTCATAATAAGCTGAATGGTCCTCCATGCAGGTGCATAATGAGTTCTATAAGGACCTGTCATAATAAGCTGAATGGTCCTCCATGCAGGTGCATAATGAGTTCTATAAGGACCTGTCATAATAAGCTGAATGGTTCTCCATGCAGGTGTGTAATGAGTTCTATAAGGACCTGTCATAATAAGCTGAATGGTCCTCCATGCAGGTGCGTAATGAGTTCTATAAGGACCTGTCATAATAAGCTGAATGGTCCTCCATGCAGGTGCGTAATGAGTTCTATAAGGACCTGTCATAATAAGCTGAATGGTCCTCCATGCAGGTGCATAATGAGTTCTATAAGGACCTGTCATAATAAGCTGAATGGTCCTCCATGCAGGTGCGTAATGAGTTCTATAAGGACCTGTCATAATAAGCTGAATGGTCCTCCATGCAGGTGCGTAATGAGTTCTATAAGGACCTGTCATAATAAGCTGAATCGTCCTCCATGCAGGTGCATAATGAGTTCTATAAGGACCTGTCATAATAAGCTGAATGGTCCTCCATGCAGGTGCATAATGAGTTCTATAAGGACCTGTCATAATAAGCTGAATGGTCCTCCATGCAGGTGCATAATGAGTTCTATAAGGACCTGTCATAATAAGCTGAATGGTCCTCCATGCAGGTGCATAATGAGTTCTATAAGGACCTGTCATAATAATAATAATAATAATAATAATAATACATTCAATTTATATAGCGCTTTTCTAAGTACTCAAAGTCGCTTTACACACAGAGTAAAATCATTTATACATTTGTAATAGGAAAATAAATAGAAATAAGAAATAAGAGATGGGGTTAGCAGGTGAAGGCGAGTGTGAAGAGGTGGGTTTTGAGGGCCTGTTTGAAAGATGGTAGGGTGTTTGCTTGACGGATGTGGATGGGGAGAGTGTTCCAGAGGGAGGGTGCAGCGACTGAGAAGGCCCTGTCGCCCCAGGTCCGGAGCTTGGTCCTGGGGATCCTCAAGCAGTTTGTGTCTCCAGACCTGAGGCTGCGAGTGGGGGCGTGGCGGGGGAGGAGATCGGAGAGGTAGGGGGGGGCCAGGTTGTTTAGGGCTTTGTAAGTGATGAGTAGTATTTTAAAGTTGATCCTATGTTTGACTGGGAGCCAGTGGAGGTCATGAAGGACAGGGGTGATATGCATGGTCCTCCATGCAGGTGCGTAATGAGTTCTATAAGGACCTGTCATAATAAGCTGAATGGTCCTCCATGCAGGTGCGTAATGAGTTCTATAAGGACTCTCAGGGCGTGGTGCTGGTGTATGATGTGGGCGTGAGGGAGAGCTTTGAAGCACTGGACAGCTGGCTGGGAGAGATGAAGCAGGAGAGCGGCTCGCAGGCCAACATGGACAGCATCGTCTTCACCGTCTGCGCCAACAAGGTAACATTGCTGCACTACTGTACTGTACTACTGCTTTTTTCCCCCAGATTTTTTTTATCCCCCAGTAGTGCTGTTTTTTTTTATCCTCGTTACCCACCCTCTGTCGATCTGGGGAGAGCCGAAACTGGCTCCATGCTTCCTCCGATACATGGGCAGTTAGCCAGCCGCTTCTTTTCATCTGACAGGGGGAAGCTTCACCGGTAGGACATAGCACGTGGGAGGATCACGCTATTCCAACGAGTTCCCCTCCCTCCGAGCAGGCGCCCCTAACGACCAGAGGAGGCACCACTTCAGCAACCAGGATATTGCATGTTTTGGTGTGGGGTTCCTATATGAAGGAAACCCCCAGGGAGCACGGGGAGAACATGCAAACTCCACACAGAAAGGCCCTTTTTTGACGACCCCACCCGGGCGGTGGGCACTCGAAGACATGCGGACGGGCACGCACTCCTTCAGCACTCACAGTGTCCCAGGTGGGAATCGAACCCAGGACCTTCTAGCTGTGAGGCGACAGCTCTACCACTGAGCCACCGTGCCCCCATACTACTGCTTTTAACAAGATAACACTGCTGCACTACTGTACTGTACTACTGGTTTTTATTTACGCTTGCGGGATATGTTCGCGCCACCTGTCGCATCAGGCTTCAATGGATCGTTTCCACTCCACTCAGTCGAGCCTCGGCCCAGCTTTTCCATCTTGGGGGGCCGAGGCTTTTGACCAGTATGACGGCTTTTTAGCCTGGTAAAAGCATCCTGATAACGTGACCTCACATCCTGTTTGGCTCTACATATCAGTCTAGACTTCCAGCCGTCCACAGTCATTTCAGTGGGCGGGATGACTTGCCTTGTCAGACAAAGAGTGGTGTTTTTTTACAACAGTGTTGCCGCCATTTTGGCCTGGGGAAAAAAGTGCCTCCTTGCGCCAATTGGACAACAGCACAGAACCATGACAGCCAATCAGAGGTAGTCTCTCCAGGCCAAAATGGCGAATTTGCTGTGCGCTGATGTTGCAATGGAACAACCTATTAGCCTTCGTTTCTTTGTTAACGTTACTGCTCGTTGCTTCGGGAGACGCCATTACTGTTTTGCCAGCTACTGTAATTGGCTGGTTACATTGTGATTTCAGGAAATTGCTGTGGGAAATTGCTGGAAGTCCAGACTGACTGTGTCTGACTGACTGACTGAAACTGACTGTAGCCACGTTGGGAATCGTTCACTCACTATCCCCCATATAGTGTTGATCATATAGTCAACTATATGGGGAATGATCAAAATGAGTTTCGGACACTACACAGATTTGAAAAAAATTTGTGTGTTATTTTACTAAAAATAATGCATTTGACCATCATTTCAAGTAGAATGATACCACCCAAGCAAGAATATTTCAAGTGTTTCAAGTGCTTTACTGATATATTTGGACCATATAATGATAATACAATTATCTCAACCTTAAAAGGTTACATATAGGTGCCAAATGTTGCATACATGAATGCTTATACTTGTGTGTATACTGTTACTTTATACAGAAATTAGAACCACTGATCCATATACTGCTGTGAGTTTAAAAAATAACAACACTGAGGCTGCTTCAAGTTTGAACAAGACGCCCTCTGGTTTATTTATCCACAGAGAGAACAAAATTCCTAGATGTCATGAAGTTGTCATGCATTAGACTCTGGAGATGATGTGCCCTGCGTTTTTACAAAAGTAACAAAACCATTGGCTAGCAATGCAGCAGCAAGTTTGCCTCTAGAAAACAACCAATTTAAAAAAAAAAAATTTTTTTTTTTTGGGTGGGCCAGGGCAAGAAGTGGGTGGGCCTGTGCCTACCCAGGCCCACCCGTAGATACGCCCCTGGCTCACAAGCATAGCTTGGTAGCTCATAAGCTTGTTAGCTTGCGAGCTAACAACTTTCTGTTTCTCCTTCGGTAAAGACAACCGCATTGCATTGTGGTATACCGGCGAAAATGTTCGCATTTTCGCTGTTCACTAGAAATCGCTGTGCGTTGTGGGTATTTTATAGTGGACTAAATAGTGAATCAAATTAACAGTTGAGAATTCGGACACTATAAAAAAATGGCGACACACTAAATAGTCCACTATTTCTGCCATAGGGACCGATTCCGAACAAGGCTTGTGTGTGTGTGTGTGTGTGTGTGTGTGTGTGTGTGCATGTGTGTGCAGGTGGACCTGACGAAGCGGCGGGTGGTGGACGAGGGGGAGGGGCGTCTGTGGGCGGAGTCTCGAGGGTTCCATTACTTTGAGACATCAGCACAGAGCGGAGAGGGCATCAACGAGATGTTCCAGGTACACACACACACACACACACACACATGGACACACACACGCACGCACAGAACAAACAACAACAACACACACACACACAGATAGAAGAAACAACAATAAAGTGAAAAAATCTAATCTAAGATGGGAGTTAAATTTCTACAAAAACGATCTCAAAGGTTTGTTGTGTGTTTGTACTAGGGCTGTCTATTGTCAAGAATCTGGCGATAAGATGCGTATGAACCCCTGATTATTTAAACTGATTCAATATTTCAATATATTGTGATACTGTAAGCAAGGAGTTATATTGCGATTTTTAGAAAGTGTAATTTTAGGAAAACTCATAGTATAAAGAACACCACCATAATGCATAAAATCTGAGTAAAAAAGTTGTACAGAGTGGAAGAGTCAAATGGCTGAAGATACAACACTGCCATCTAGTGGTCAGGGGTCTAAACACAACACACAATGAACCACTGCCACCAATCTTTGGAATTTTTGGTGCCCCCCAAAGAGGTCGAGGTCCCCCCCACCAAACAGCCCCCACCAAAAAGAAAAGAAAGAAAGAAAAGGCCTGATATATTTGAGTTCAGGACAACCCTAACTACATACTAACTCAACAGCATTTTTACTCTCTCATTTTAGAGAATTTCAAAGTTAAAGTCTCACATTTGTACCTTCAAATGGCTTCCTTTCTAAAACTTGGGGTGCTGTAAAAACACATTGCTTTGTCTACTGTCTGCCTTGTCTACTGTCTTCTCGTCCCTGGCGCCAAAATGGTGGAACGAGCTACCCCGTCTGTCAGGACTGCCGAATCACTGCCCATCTTTCGGCAGAGACTAAAAACACACTTTTTAAGGCTACACCTGGGCCCTTGAACTAACAACCTGCTTCTTCTTCTAAAACAAAAACACACACAACTAATGCTACTTATTCCTTCTTGAAACTACTTTCTACAAATGCAACTCTACTCCTTAAAAAAGTCTTTGCTGACATAGACTGTTGCACAATTGATTTCACTACTGTTGACAAAATGTGCTATTGTAAGTCGCTTTGGATAAAAATGTCTGCTAAATGACGTAATGTAATGTACTTTACTCTGTGTATGTGTGTGTGTGTGTGTGTCCGTCCTCTAGGCGTTCTTCTCCTCCATCACAGACATGTGTGAGAATGGGGGGAAGCGTGTAGTGTCAGAGGTGAACGTGGGCTTCACTAAGGAGCAGGCCGACACCATCCGCCGCATCCGCAACAGCAAAGACTCCTGGGACATGCTGGGCGTCAAGCCCGGCGCCACGCGGTGAGACCAGGGGGCGGGGCCACAACTCAGGCCTGTCATTTAATTTTGAAAGCCCGCTGCGGAAGACATACTTTTACTTTCTGGCTGACTTGATGGTGCTCATGAGGAAACTGGAGAGGAGCAGAGAGGACTAGAGACGAGAGAGCCGAGGAGTACTGTAACGTTAAAGCACGGTTTTCACCCCCTTGTACTGATTAACGGAGCTCTGTGGGCGGACATGCTCCGCCAGAAACATCTCTAATTGTACAGTAGGTACAATCTAGAGATTATTTTTATAACGTCATATAATAGTAAATTAGTTAAAATCACCTTAAATATCGCTGTAGAAAAGCCAATTGGTGATCACTCCCTTCAATCGTCAATATATGATTTGATCGCAAATCGGCTCATCCCTACTCTCAAGGCTATTTTCTGCTGTGAGTCTGTGGGGGCGTATGATGCAAGCAGGCTGCAGCCAATCTGCAGCATGCTCACCAATAGCCAATGAGAGTCGAGCAAGCTGCAAGGCACGCCCCAAACCCGTATATGGATGCAGAGCAGCCCAGGCAGCTCCGCTCCACTCCGCTCTGGTCAGACTGTGATTGAGCCACATTGAGTCTGTTTTCCCCCCCGAAACCCATAAATGACGCAAAAATCGTCGGAAATCACCAACCAATACAAAAACATGAGCATATGTGTTTAATGTACATACCAAAGAACTGCCGCGATCAGATTTTTGAAACACGCATTTCAAAAATCACGATTTGTCTCTCCCTGGAGGTCGAACTCGCTGCCGACCCGCTTCCTCAACTGCAGCCTGAATGTAAACACTCGGCAGCGTCTTAGTGGCGCTGGAATGCCGGCGGGTTTCTGGAGCTCAAGAGTGTGTCACAGTCACTGGGCTGGAAAATGCAGAATGACACAACAGCACATGTGCGAGTAACCTCTCAGGCTGGGGAGTGGCATTTTTTAAATCTCAGGTTTGACACACAACTGAGAGCTTCTATAAGATTGATCATTTTTTTATGACGGGATCAAATTGAACATAATGAGCCCTAGCCCCTTGCGGAATTGTGTCCGGGTATATGCCGTCCTCACCTCCCCTCCACAGTACCTTATGCGCCGGTAGACTTCCCCGCCACTCTCACTCCCAAGCAGGCTAAATCAGCTATACGCACATATTTACAAGTGTCACGGAAACATTTCAAAGCAGAAGGGTTCACTACGTTGTGAGTATAGAACAAATGTTGCCACAATGCACAATCGTTTAGCTTGGTGAATTGTCAAAAATAGATTACTCTACTCACTCCTTGTGACAGGACTATGTGACAGGAATCAGGACTATTCGTGTTACAAAGACTGCCTTAATTCTGTATAATAATTGATCTCTAAGTCTAGACAGGCATGACTGCTATACCACCAGACATGCTTCTGCAGGAGGCGTTACACTTGTGAGGTCTAATGCAATGAAGAGAACTAAATAGCAAAGGTTGTTTCAAAATCTTGGTAAAACTACACCTTTCAACTAGAGAAATGGTCACTCATTTAGGAAAGTATGGAAAAGGAGGTCATTTGATACATGTATATAAAGGTGTGTATGTATAAATGGCTATGCATTGGTCTAATTATGTATATATTTCATAGTGGTAGTTGGAGAAATTGATTGAATAAGAACTTGGACTATGTCTGAAAAGTGCTAAATTATATATTTTGCGCGATTAATTGATCAGAAGCTTGTCTTGTGGTATTTTATATTATGTCATATGTATCTTGTATGCCTATTATGTAAGTTGTACGTTTTTTACTGATACTGTATGTCTATTTTGTGGACCCCAGGAGGAATAGCTGCTACATTGGTGTAACTAAATGTACACTACATGATCCAAATAAACTTGAAATTTAAACTTTACCGTCATTATTGGCACAACAGTGATGCTGCATCACTGTCGTGCCAATGAGGTGAGGAGGTAACCCATCTACAAAACTATTGGGGGAAAACCTGTTTACCTATTTTAATTGTATTTATTTATTTATTTGTGTGTGTTTGCGTGCTGCAGGGAGGAAGTGAACAAGGCATACAGGAAGCTGGCGGTGTTGCTTCACCCGGACAAGTGCGTCGCCCCGGGCAGTGAGGACGCCTTCAAGGCCGTGGTCAACGCCCGCACCTCTCTGCTCAAAAACATCAAATAACACACACACAAACATGCATGCAGGTGCGCGCACACACACACACACACACACACACACACACACACACACACACACACACACACACACACACACACAAACCCCTCAGAGATTAGGGGTGGGAATCACCAGATGCCCCACAATACTATCATGATGCTTAAGTCACGATATGATAGTATTGCAATATTGCATGCAAGTACTGCGATATATTGAGATTTATTACCTTTTTTCCCACTGCGAATGATGTCCCTACAGAAAAACTTGTCGTCTGTTTGATCTCAGATAAAGTTCCCAGTCTGTTCGTCTCACTTCAATAATTTTTATTGCAGCAAAATTGCGAACAAGCAGACATACTCAGCAACTCTGTCATAAAAACCTGTCGTAAATGTTGCATGCATCCGCCAATTTATATCATCAAATATTGCCATACTTGGCATTGGTGCAATACGATATATTGCCACACAAAATATCGCGATACTATGCTGTATTGATTCCCCCCCCACCCCTATCAGAGATACCTCCTTCTCACAAAGAAACGGACTGAAGAAACGTTCAGACTCACACACTCCCCCTGCCTGGCCACACACCCAGCTGTGTTAAGTTATTGATTTATTGGTGAATTGATTTAGTGTGAGGTCTTGTGTGCCATGTTGTTTGCTGTAGTGCTGTTTGCCAAACCTGTTGCTACTTCTGTACTTCTGTGTGTGTGTGTGTGTGTGTGTGTGTGTGTGTGTGTGTGTGTGTGTGTGTGTGTGTGTGTGTGTGTGTGCGTGTTGTGTGTGTGTGTGTGTGTGTGTGTGTGTGTGTGTGTGTGTGTGTGTGTGTGTGTGAGAGAAAGTGAGAGAGTTTGCATGTGTGTTTCTCAGTGCAAGATGGATTTTCTGTGTGTGTATGTGTGTGTGTGTGTGTGTGTGTGTGTGTGTTTGTCTTTGTGTGTATGTGTATGTGACTTCAGCTCGGCGGCAGGGGTCAAGATCAGAGTTAAACCGTGTCACAAGGTCACACCTCGTTTCCCCAGACAAAAACACAACAAACAAACAAACAAACAACCAGTGTGTGGGTTAAAGTATAGTAGGAAGACAGGTTTGAAGGTTTACGAGTGTTGACCTGGAATTGTATTTTTCCTAAAACTAAAACAAATCTGATGCTGGTTGAGGAGACTCCTCGTGTTTCCAGAGCAAAAAACAACTTTTTCGATGTTCAGTGATGTTTTTGATGTTTAATGAGGACATGACATGTTCTTCACTGTAGGTCATCCAGATGGAGCAGAGCAGCTAGAGCAGTTAGAGCAGGGCTTCAGGTCATCCAGATGGAGCAGAGCAGCTAGAGCAGTTAGAGCAGGGCTTCAGGTCATCCAGATGGAGCAGAGCAGCTAGAGCAGGCCTTCCCAACCGTTTTTGGCTTGTGACCCCACTTTGACATCGGGACCCCACTGCACCCCAGACATAATTTCTTTCTTTGCTAAAATGAATTTGTTAATAGTTTGTAATACTATTTGTACTGCTATGTAATGCTACTCTAATCTGGGATTATATGTCAGAATTCTGACTGTAATCTCAAAATGCCAACTTTTTTCTTAGAATTCTGTCTTTAATCTCAGAATTCTGACTTCCCCCCCGAGAAGTCTATTTGATCTCAGAATTCTGACCTTTTTACTCAGAATTCTATCTTTAGTATCAGAATCCTGACTTAAACTCAGAACTCAAATATATTTCTCACATGTGACCCAAATCCTCTTCCATAGTTTTATATTTCCCAGTGTATTTTTTTTTTCTTTTTTGAAATTTCAGGCGACCCAATTTGAATTCCATGGAAACTCACTTGGGGTCGCAACCCCCAGGTTGGGAACCACTGAGCCAGTGAGAGCCGCTGTCCCCTCTACTCCTGCCTGGTCCACTGATCCACTTTATTAAACCCAGTTTGCCAAATCATCACATACAGTTGAATATGAACTAGACACTTTTCTACTGTTCTACTGTGTGGCCAAACATCCCCCTCCTCCCCCCGCAACGCTCTCACTCCCGTGATGATGTCACCGATTATCACCACCAACGTGACCATGGGTCGACGCGGCGTCACGGTGCCAAACCGACCCGCGACCCAGGAGTGTGTCAGGGAGCCGGGCGGCTCACTGTGAGGCGGATCTGCCGTTCACATTACAGGCCCGCTCATACCGGACGAGTTCTGAAGACTTTTCTTGTTGAAGCCTGCCTCATTTTTGTGTTGTTGCTAGGTAACAACACAAGGGGATGGGGGGGGGGCGATTTTGACCCTCCCCCCCCACACACAATTTGGAGAAAAAATGAATTTTCTTTCTTCTTTTTACAAAAACTTACTTTTTTTTAAAACTAGAGGTCACTCGGTAGAGTGCATACCAAAAACAGACAAAGAAATTGCAACAAAAAATCTACTAGCTAGCTGCTTAGTGTGCTAGCTAGATGAAGCTTAATGTGATTTTTCTAAATTCTACAAATATTACGAACGAGACACAATCATGATAGAACCGCAGAAGTCCTGCCTCCCCGCCGATCAGATTGGATGGTAGAAAAAAAAATCAACGCTGAAGTAGGCGACATTCCGTCCCGAGCTGAAGTTTTTCAGACCAGCTGTAACAAAACACTTGTTTAGAAACTAGCTGAAGCATCGGTTAACTAGTCACATGACCGATTCCCTCCGTTTCCATTGGCTCGACCATCAAGCATCGCAGACCGAAAAACAGAAAATGAACGCTCGGAGGCTCTCACTCCTCGTAGTGACAGCTCCGGCCGAACCAGGACGTTTACATGACGACCATACTCTGCGTCAGCACGTTCAAACGACAATGTTTACGTTTTTTTTTTTTTTTATTTATTACTTTTATTTCACAGTGTCAGTGAGTGTGAAACAGCACATCATACAGTAAAGACACAGCATGATATCCCATAATCTATATATTTTTATATATGTATCTAGAGGAGCGTACATGTTGACAGTACAGAGGCATTTTAATGTGATTTTTTATCTTTAGATCTGCTCAGAAAGATATTTATTGATCTCAATTTTAATTTAAAATATAGACGGATGAATTTAAAGTTGCTCTGTGTTTTTTAACCATCAGTCTGTTATTATCAAATTAACAGCTCTACCTCGGTCTAATGACAGTAAACAGTTGATTGGTCTCTCTCACTCCAGTATTCTTGTTAGTTCTGTTTCTCCACATTCAAGCTACATTTCCCATCAGCGCTGTACGTAGCACCCAATAATGTAATGTTATAATTTGGTGAAAATGTAATAATGCCGGAAAATGTAGTAAAATACTGATGATGTAATCATTTTGACAGATAACAACCAATCAAAATGGGCACGTTCGTTTCCCATTGACAGGGATTTTAGTTTAATGCGTCTTTGCCTGATAACCACGTACCACTTCCATCTGTTGTAAATAAATAAAAGGTCTAAACTTATAAAGCCTAGAGTTTACATTTCCAAACATTTTGTATACTTGCGCACTTTACATTTCTGAGGAAAAAACAAAACAAACGATTATTATTTATTTATTTTTACATTGTCACAATTATTACATCATCAGTTTTGAAAAAACAACAATGTTACATTAAGAAAAAACAATGGCCATTTGATGTCTTTTGCTTCATTTGACGATATTCAATACTGGAAAATATCACGAGATTCACTAAATATCGTGACGTGATCAGATTTCCCTTCATCCACCAGGTGGAGAAACTGGAGAGGATGTGTACTGTCATACCGAAGTCTAACTTAATATGTTGATGATTTATTGGTGTTAAAGTGAAACATAGAGCGGCTTAACGCATCTCGATGTGATCGGACTGATAAAAATCACGTAAAAAATCCTAGATCTTTAACGTTCCACAAGTTCCATTTCAATTGACTTACTGTGTGTCTAAATATCAGCCTGTTGTGTGTTATATGTGTATGTTATGATATTTATTTTGTACGATGGACACTCGCGGTCAGTGTTTGGCATGTTTTAAGTAAGAGCCGCGTGATGTGCCCCAACACTGGAGAGATAGAGAGACTGTGTGTGTGTGTGTGTGTGTGTGTGTGTGTGTGTGTGTGTGTGTGTGTGTGTGTGTGTGTGTGTGTGTGTGTGTGTGTGTGTCCGTGCGTGCGTGCGTGCGTGCGTGCGTCTGTCTGTCTCACTGCTTGTTATCGTGCACGTGCTGCTGGATAGTTTTTGGAATAATGATAATAATAATAATAAAATAAACTAAAAAATCCGACTTCTCTCTCGATCACTTTGTGTGCGCGTGTGTGTGTGTGTGTGTGTGTGTGTGTGTGTGTGTGTGTGCGCGCGCGCGTGTGTGTGTGTGTGTGTGTGTGCGGGGAGGGAGGGGTGTTGCATTCCAGGCAGGGAAGTGGGGGAGTTTGTCATTCTGTGGAATACATGTATCAGACACAGAGTTTTCCAAATGTGTCAGATTTCTGTCTCTGCACTGTTCCTTTAAAGGGTTAGTTGTATGAGGTACTTATCGATAGTGGGCTACCCACAATAGAATGCATCCAGTGCGCTTCCAGTTAAGGCCCAATTATACACATTAAACACGGAGATGGACAGAGCCTTCTGTCCATACTCTGCATTCATTTTGTGCATTTTCTGTCCGTCCTCTGAAAGTTTACAGATACACATGTGTTGTAGAATGGGAATTTCACCACTCCTCATCCGCTATATAATAATTATAACGGCTTTTCCAACACCAAATTTGGTGTTGGAAAAAACAACACCACATTTTGTCAAGTAGCCTATGGGCAGGGCCCTCTTTGACCATCTTGCATCCATGCCCGGTGCTGATTCGTTATGCCACTGGAGCGCAACATGGTGTAACTGCTGGAGAGAGCATTGTTGGCCATGTTTACGTCACTGAACTTCACTATTTACTTGAGCCAAGAAGACTAAAACTGACGATAATATTAAATAAGTTTGATTTTATTGGACCGTCAAGATGAGGAGAAGACTGACTTCAGACAGCTCAGACCACCTTACACCATACGACTGAGGTGACGGGAGCACGCCACAACTCCAGGAAAACTCACAATTTCATCCCGACATTGGCAATTTGTCTGCGACAGTGAAGCTTGAAAAGTCTTTTGGTGTAAGGTCAGCACAACTTAACACTTTGACTACAAACCTCAAACTTGACCATGTTGCACATTACTCACCTCTGGATTAACTCCTTGGACTCAATCTTGCACAGAGTTTATTGATGGCACAGAACTTTGCACTGTCCTTTATACTTTTATAGGTAGTTTTTATATTACTCTTATATTATATTACTCTTACTTATATTATTCTATGGACCTTGTGTCTGATAATAAAAGTTGATTGATTGATTACCTTTTATATTACCTTTCCTGTAGGCTACTGCTTCACATCGTTCTAAATTGCTGCTGTGCCATGTGAATTTCCCCCACCCATTAGTGCTCCCATTCAACCAAGTAGCTGTGCAGTTTACAGCATGGTTCAAAACCATTCAACCACGTAGCTGTACAGTTTACAGCATGGTTCAAAACACGGGTTATTAAAATATCAGAGGAATAAAACACAATAAAGTCCATGACTTGTTTCCATTGTGGTTCTCATTGTGTGATCACCCTGATTTACATCAAGAGGACTGAGCACATCTAATAAATGCATTTAAACACTGAGCTAACCAAAGTTCTGTTGCAAAGTTAGTTCCCGAAACAACTTCCTACAGAAAGTGACCAACTCTGCTCTCGTCTGGCTCTGTGCTATTCCTCTGCAGAGTCTGCATGCCCTGTCTGGAGAGATCAACCCATGATGCCAAGAAACAAAACACAACAAAATAAAGTGGCAGCAAAACAAGAGATAGTGTCTCATTAACTGATTATTGAGGGATACAGTAGGTTAGATACTTTTTTTTTGCTGCCATAGGCCTATTGGTAATATGAAAATGATAGTGCTCTAGATAGATTCAATCATAAATATGAGTATTCCAATGTGTTTCTAATCCTCAAAAACCATAAGGTAGACATCACATTAGCTAAAAGAGTCAAAGGTAAAACCCATTTTTTGGTAGCCGCCATCTTGGGGATATGCAAATTAGGGGTCCACACACACACACACACACAATTGGAAAGATAAGCATTCCAACGTGTTCAGATTAAGACTAATTAGATTAATAAACATACAGGCAGCAAGGGGTGCATCAGAGATACAATGGTTAGCTAGCTAACAAGCGGACAATCAAATGGATCAATGATGAAATGATCAGTTCAGTGACAAACAAAAGACACTAAATCTCCCCCCTTGGACTCTTCTCCCCCAAACGCCATTTATGAATGCCTATAGACTGAAACTTTTAAAAGACCCAGACAATAGACCCTCTCACGCCAGCTCACATCTAAAGACAATGAGTCGCAAGTCACTGAGTTTTTACTCATACACTATAGGATTGTGCAAATACCCGACGTTTGTCCGAGTTGATGTCATCAAAGTGTTTGTTGGTATAATTGTGCCTTCATTTTAATTACATTAAATTAAATTAAACTCCACGGAAGACTCCGTAAACACTGTGGTCACTTCTGAGGCTGATTCACTAATGGTTGCTATGTTCTTTTGTTACTATAGGGAAGTATTCATGCAAACTGACAAGCTGACAGCTGATTTTGTGCTCTCTGCAGACGCACCACACAGCTGATTTTGTGCTCTCTGCAGAGGCACCACACAGCTGATTCTGTGCTCTCTGTGCAGACGCACCACACAGCTGATTCTGTGCTCTCTCTGCAGACGCACCACACAGCTGATTCTGTGCTCTCTGTGTAGACGCACCACACAGCTGATTCTGTGCTCTCTGTGTAGACGCACCACACAGTTGCCACATTGACCATAATTGCTGTGCCTCGTTGGAGGGAAGGGTCCTGCCGTGAACACTGCAAACACCAGGCACTCCGCACTAAGCACAACGTTGTCCTTAGACTGTCTATCAGCCTACATTTACATACATTTACATTACGTCATTTAGCAGACGCTTTTGTCCAAAGCGACTTACAATATCACAATTTGTGACACAATCAATGACAGCTAAGATATTTTGATAGACTAGCACCATGTAGGAAGTAGTTTGAGAAGGAATAAGTAACATGTAGCATTAGTATTTTTTTTTTTTAAGATAGTTAAGTTAGTTCAAGAAGGGCCCAGGTGTAGCCTGAAAAGGTGGGTTTTTAGTCTCCGCTGAAAGTTTGGCAGTGATTCGGCCGTTCTGACCGAAGGGGGGAGCTCATTCCACCATTGAGAGGCCAGGGACGAGAAGAGTCGCAATCGGGACGGGCGACTTTTGCGCCCACGTAGCGGTGGAGGAGCGAGGCGATCTGGACGGGTGGAGAAGCGGAGGGAGCGATGAGAAGTTTGGAACTTGACCATAGATTGCAGATACGAAGGGGCTGACATGTGGACTGCCCTGTAGGCCAGTACCAGTGTCTTGAATTTGATGCGAGCCGAGATGGGAAGCCAGTGAAGGTCATGGAAGAGGGGAGTGACATGAGAGAATTTGGGTTGGTTGATTACCAAACGGGCTGCAGCGTTCTGAATGAGCTGAAGCGGTCGGATGGCTGCAGCAGGTAGCCCAGCCAGAAGAACATTGCAGTAGTCCAGGCGAGAGATGACAAGTGCCTGGACCAGGAGTTGTGTTGCTTCCCTTGTGAGAAACGGACGGATTTTGCGGATGTTGTACAGGGAGAACCTACAGGAGCGGGCAGTTGCTGCGATGTAGGCTGAGTTGGACAGCTGATTGTCAAGGATCACTCCAAGGTTCTTATAGCTGTTTGAGAGGGAAACACAGTAGTGTTGTCAATGGAGATGGAAAGGTCGGTGAGGCGACAGTCTTTCCTGGGGAGGAAGAGTAGCTCTGTCTTACCAAGATTCAGCTTGAGATGTTGGGCAGACATCCAAGCACCAATGTCTTTGAGGCATGCGGCGATACATGCCTCGATTTGGGTGTCTGAGGGGGGGAAAGAGAGGTAGAGCTGAGTGTCGTCAGCATAGCAGTGATAAGAGAAGCCATGAGATGAGATCACATGGCCAAGAGATCTGACATAGAGAAGGAATAGCGAGAGGCCCAGGACTGAGCCCTGGGCCACACCTGTGCTAAGAGTACAGGATCTGGATAGGGATCCTCGCCATAGAACCTGGTATGAGCGGTTAGAGAGATAGGAGGCAAACCAGGAGAGTGCAGATCCTGAGATGCCTAGATCAGAGAGAGTAGAGAGAAGAATCTGGTGATTCACTGTATCAAAAGCTGTAGATAAGTCAAGGAGGACAAGGACAGAGGAGAGGGGTGAGGCCTTAGCAGTGTGTAGGGCCTCAGTGACTGAAAGGAGAGCTGTATCAGTAGAGTGAGAAGCCTTGAAGCCAGATTGTAGAGGATCCAGTAGGTAATTCTGGGAGAGATAGAGAGAAAGTTGTTGGGAAGCAGCCTACTGTCCAATCACATGACTGCACCGGACCTAACTGCTGTATCATCAGTTAATGTGTGATTACAGGTCAACACTAACTGATGCAGCTTCCTGATTGGTCACAGTGTAGCTCCATCCCCAGGACAGGACAATCCAATCAGACAGACATGTTGTGGACTGTCTCACTATGGCACTGAACAGAGAGACAGAGAGGAAGAGACAGACAGACAGACAGACAGACCGAAAAAGAGAGACAGAGACAGAGGGGTAGACGGAGAAAGAGAGACACAGAGGAGACTGGACTGAGAGAGAGGTAGACTTTGAACAGAGAGACACAGAGAGAGAGAGAGAGAGAGACTGAACTGAGGGACAGACAGACAGAGAGGAGGCGAGTCAGTGTTGGGCAAGTTACTTTCAAAATGTAATATACTACATATTACTAGTTACTTTCATTTGAAAGTAATAATACGTTACTTTACAATATTACTGTCTGTGTAGAGTAACTCATTACTTATTACACTACTTTTGCATTACTTTCACCAAAATAACAGCAGTAGCAGAATGACGTCATCGCCGCCCCGGAACCATATCCTGAACAATAATTTCAACCATCTTGAAGTCAGTGTAAACCGTCCAAAATTGTAAATGTTATTCTTTTCCTTTGTGATTGTCATCTATAGTGGTTATTTGCATAAAAACACACAATCTGATGAGGAAATTATTGTCTTTCATTTAAATGTGCTTTGCTTTAAAAAAAAAAGTAACTCAATTTGTAACTTGTGTTATTTGACAAAGCAAGTGGTATAATATTCGTGAAATCCTATTGGTAATATTTTATATTACTGAATTACTGCTAAAAGTAATATATTACATGCAATATGTTACTTTTGTAATGAGTTACCCCAACATGGAGGTGACAGAGAGAGAGAGAGAGAGAGAGAGAGAGAGACTGAACTGAGGCAGAGAGAGAGAGAGAGAGAGAGAGAGACAGACAGACAGACAGACTGTAAGGAGACTGGACTGAGGCAGAGGTAGACTTTGAACAGAGAGAGATTTTCTATTTACATGTAGACATAATGAGTGAGCGATAGAAAGAGAACAGAGAGAGAGAGAGAGAGAGAGAGAGAGAGAGAGAGAGTAGCGGAAGCAGTGGATGACAGAGGGATCTGAAACATGGAGAGAAATGGGAATATGAAGGAAAGGGCCGGGACCGACACCGGGACCGACCAGCTCGTCTTCTTTGTTAACGGGAAGAAGGTAATTAGTTAAGAGTCTGTGTCATGAATTCCAGTTGGAGTTTATAATGGAGAAACTACTAAGTGAAATCACCTATTCCTTTAGGGATACTAACCTTGTGTAGTACTTCATGTGTTTTTTTTATCTATAATTATTTTGTATATTACTGCAGGGACTAAATACAGTAGTGAATTTATTGTGATTTTATCTTGCCATCTGTAATATCATAATAGTCCCATAGGGACCGTGTGTTTATGGAACTCAATAGTGACTTTATCATTCTTAATACATTTTTTATTTATTTTTATAATACAACATTTTTATATGGTGTAGACCAGCTTACCATCATAGCAAGCTCATGATGGTCACTTACTTCCAGGGTAGTAGGGTATGTGGTGAATTCCTGTTGTATTATTTTTTCCCTTGTGTTATTCTTGTGGTAATTCCTGTTGTACAGGAAATTCACACACATTTTATTCTTTTGTTTTTGTTAATAGTTTAATACATGTGGCTTTAAGATTACGATTAAGATTGAACTTAGACGTTTTTGTTTTCTTGTGTTCAGACATAGGTTTATAGATGTTATTTATTTACCTTGACAGTTTCGACGAGTCAACTCTCGTCTTCTTCAGAAGCAGTTGCACTGACAGCTGGGTATGACGTGTCAACCAGCTGCTTTTCAGCAACTGGCGGTGTGCCCAGCTGAGCCGTCAGGTCTGCATGTCTGAACAACACAAGAAAACAAAAACGTATTAATGTATAAATGAAGACATGATGAACATCATTGAACTATTAAGATTGCACTTTATTGACCCCATGCACAGTACAATGGCAAAGGAAAGTGAAATGTACTAAGGTAATATTAATTATTAATAATAATAATAATAAAAATTGTGCAAAAAAGATATAAGACAATATAGATCAATATACCACAATAAAACTATAAAGATAAATGATCTAAAATTATTATCATGTGCCCAAATAGTATTGTGTTGAGGTGTGTTGACCCAGATAACAATATTTATTGTGGCTCAAAACTGCACTTTCATTTATAAAAACTCACGTCACTGCATTGAACGCCGTTACCATGGTGGCGGTCTGATAGTACGTTAGCTTAAGCTACAAAACAAACTTTTGGCTCCTTTTTATAGTAAGTTCAAATAATTGAACAGCACAAAACACATATCACCAAACAAACAATACATGCCTCATATTTGATTACAAATGTCATTCTAAATGAAAATAATGACTCTTAAATAGCACTCATTCGCTAGCCAGCATGCTAACCTAGCTAAAGAACAGTTATTCAGCTAACATTTGCTGACCATGAAAACACATAGCATAGCCTAAATGGCAACAAGAATAGGAATTACCTGAATAAACTCAAATGGTGTTACAGGATTATCATTCCGACTTTGAGGCACGCCTTCCAGCTGCTCGCCTTCCGGAGCACACAGCCGCGCGCAGATACCCCCAGGCGGCTCCTCCAGCAGCGACCTCGAGCCCGCTCCCAAGCCAACTTAGAGGCACCCTCTCAGGGCCACACAGCCTCTCGCTAATGCTAACATTAGTCTCATCAGAAACCACTTTGATCTCCATAGTTTAAATGTTTGCAGCCTATAGGGATAATTGGAAAACATTTTATTGGTCTATTTACGTCAGGTGAAGTCAGAAATAAACAAAACAAAGTCCGAAATAAACAGTGATGCTTGGTTCTGGTCTACCATGTGGGCTTTGCGGGTATTTCCTCCTGCCTGTGGGCCTCGAGACGGAGGCAGGGTATTTCCTCCTGCCTGTGGGCCTCGAGACGGAGGCAGGGGAGGAGCTTCGAGGTTTTGTCCACAGTTTGAGGACGAATGGAGTTACGAGACATAGTCACAACATCGTTTTAATGCTTTTCCACTGGTTACATTTTGTAAAACCCACAGATAGACGTGAAGGGTGACCAATGGCATTGATTTATGACAGAAAAATCTAAATGTAAAAAAAAACGACATACCGCCCGACAGCAATGATATTATCCATTGTGTCAAATCTCCATCTGAAAATTAAAGCGACCAGATAAATGTGCTGGACTCAATTAAAGTAGGCCTACAAGTACCTCAAATCCTACTTAAGTAACAGTACTTGAGTAAATTTACTTAGTTACTTTCCACCACCGGATACTGTACATGTAAGTGCTTGATGGGCTGGCAATGCTGGCCTCTGCAAACTGAACCAGTATTGAGCTCTCACCCTTCGCAGCCCCTGCCTGTCCCAAACAGACCATTAACTCACACAACACTCACCAGGCAGAGGAACGCTGTGTGCTTTGCTTTGGGGCTGAAATCACCATGCAGCATCATTGCATGCCAGTGTATGCAATTAGTCACAAATATCTCGAGTCCGACAGTGCTCGAGTCCAAGTCCGAGTCCCCAGAGAAGAGTCCGAGTCAAGTCCACATGTAGGTGGGACACACGTGCCTGCCCCTCCATGAAATTGAATAATGCCACAGATGTTATTAATACAGCTATCAA
>NC_139625.1:79389566-79392066 GCF_964638095.1 Poromitra crassiceps | reverse complement strand
CCTCAGACCAACTCGCCACAGACAGCTATAGTCCTCTGAAGCTTATTATTATATCCGTTAATTTTACTTACTAATGTCAACATCGTTTGAGCATAAAGCTTAACCGCACGGAGCATTCCTCCTGGCGTCCCTGCAGTCATGATTGTATAGGCTACTTTTTTTACTTTCACTCATGCACTTTCTTGCTGCATGAGGTGATTTCCCCTGTAATTTTTTTATGAATGAGCTGACCATTCGCACCGTTCCGGCTTGCTGCTCCGACGCTTTCAAGTGGAGGCGGGTTACCTGGTAATCCGGCGCTGTGACAAGGTCGGCTGGCGGAAAGAAAGGCGTACAACAATTACCCACCAACGCGCGTTCAGAACTTTCACATCGGAGGCGCGGATCCTATTTTCCGTGCATTTTGCGGCTTTCAAGGCCGGTGTGAAAGCGCCTACTGTGTTTCTTCCAGGAGGAGGGATGCTGTGGCAGCAGAGGGAGGGAGGGCGGCTGCTGTATGACCAATGGGAAGACAGCTAATGCGAAACTGACCAACGGGAATACGGCTGAAGAACCAATCAATGTAAGTCTTTCTGTCTGTTACTTTGACTCTGTGCAGGTTTGAGGGAACTGCTTTTTGGCTTTTGTTGTTTTTGTCAGTTTTTGTCAAGTTTTTGTCCTTTTGTCAGTTTTGGTGTGTTGACCTTTTCTTTTTTGAGTCGGAGCAGCCAAAGAGGGGCGGAGCCAAGGTGGAGGGGGCGGGGTTTGGGTCATCCACAGAGCCGCAGCTTCGCCTGCTATTGGCCAGTAATCAGCGACCTGTCGATCACGTGGAGAGCAACCCTGTGACCAGACACGGGAAACCACGTCCGATCGGCTGATCGATAAGTCACGCCCAATGGTTCTGTGTGTGTGTGTGTGTGTGCGTGTGCGTGCGTGCGTGTGTGCGTGTGTGCAGGAAGCCCCACCTCTCTTCGATGCAGCAGCCTTCATGCCCTTTGACCCCACACAGGAGGTCATCTTCCCCCCAGAGCTGATGGTAACACAAACATGCACACACACACACACACACACACACACACACACACACAAACGCACGCGCGCGCACACACACACGTACTGTACACACATCAATGTTTATACACCTGTTCTTGATCATAATGTAAATATCCGGTTTGTTCCTTCATTCCTTCCATCTTTCCCTCTGTATCTCTCCTCTCTCTGTCTGTCTGTCTGTCTGTCTGTCTCTCTCTCTCTTCCTCTCCCTCTGTCTCTCTCTCTCTTCCTCTCCCTCTGTCTCTCTCTCTCTTCCTCTCCCTCTGTCTCTCTCTCTCTTCCTCTCCCTCTATCTCTCTCTCTCTTCCTCTCCCTCTGTCTCTCTCTTCCTCTCCCTCTGTCTCTCTCTCTCTTCCTCTCCCTCTGTCTCTCTCTCTCTTCCTCTCCCTCTATCTCTCTCTCTCTCTTCCTCTCCCTCTGTCTCTCTCTCTCTCTTCCTCTCCCTCTGTCTCTCTCTCCCTCTGTCTGTCTGTCTGTCTCTCTCTCTCTCCCTCTGTCTGTCTGTCTCTCTCTCTCTCTTCCTCTCCCTCTGTCTCTCCGTCTGTCTGTCTCTCTCTCTCTCCCTCTCTCTCTCTCTCCCTCTCTCTCTCAGTCCCTCAGTAGAGGTCAGAGGTTGCGCTCCCTGTGTTTCCGTAGTGACCGGGTCATGTGGCTGCAGCCGGACACTCTGGATCACTTCCTTCTTCTTAAATCCAAACACCCAGACGCCCGGGTGGTGGTGGGCAACACGGAAGTGGGTGAGTATTTATGGTTATGTGTCCACCCACCCCCAATGCAACGTCCACCTCTGTCTTACTCTTGTCAGATATTTAACCATTTACTGCAACAAATGGAAATACAGTTATGCTACTATGGCCCGCCCCTCAACCTGTCATCTCAGACATTGGCTGCGTTTCCCAAAAGCTTCTTAGCGCTAAGAAGCTTTTTTACCCCTTCTTAAGGCCCCCTTAAGAAGCAAACGCGTTTCCCAATTGCTTCTTAGCCTAAGATGATCTTTCGTTACGAAGGCATGTGTTTTCCAAAAGCTTCTTAGCGCTAAGACGCTTCTTTGACCCTTCTTAAGGCTCCCGTAAGAAGCCAACGAAGCCAACGCGTTTCCCGATTGCTTCTTAGCCTAAAATTATCTTTCGTTAAGAAGGCTGCGTTTCCCAAAAGCTTCTTAGCGCTAAGATGATCTTTCGTTAAGAAGGTTTTGTAAGAAGGGTCTGGGGCATTCTTAACACCTTCTTAATGATGAAACACTGGCAGATCCAGCCGCGTCAGGCAAAAAGAGATACTTGTGTCCACTGTTCCTCTTGTGTTTTTCCCTTTTTCCTTTCTTTCATGCACCCTTTAGTGTTTAAAATTGGGGAACACTTGAAAATCTCCCCTGTATGTATGGTTACTTGTGTTTTAAATGTTTTACCGTAGGCTATATTCCTCTAATCAGAATGGATTCCTTTTATAATAAGAATGTTGTGGATTT
>NC_139625.1:79382066-79384566 GCF_964638095.1 Poromitra crassiceps | reverse complement strand
AAAAAGAATAAAATATAATAGAATAAGATAGAATAGAATAAAATATTAATATAATATAAGCAATAAGCAAAAACGAGACATTTTGTTACTCATTAATTATAGGTCTCTCTCTCTCTCTCAGGGTCAGTATGTGTCAGCCTTCAAACAGGCGCCGCGGCGCGAGGATGACATCAGCATCGTTACCGCGGCGATGAGTGTGACCTTTGCTGGCGGGACGGATGTGGTGGAGCAGCTCAGGCTGAGCTATGGAGGGATGGCTGCTACCACTGTGCTGGCTAAGAAGACTGCTCACACACTGCTGGGGAGGTAACACAGAGAGACACACACACACACACACACACACACACACACACCGTCTCTTAGCCTTAACACTATACGCCGAAACAACGCTCAACCTAAGCTCAACCTACGCTGAACCCACAAGTTTTATTTAGGCGTCCATCAGACTCGTCTTTTGTCCTTTGATGTTCTTAACCCATTGATACCTGATGCAGCATTTGCGTGTATATCCCTCATTTGTGTGTGTATCCCTTTAAGACCGCGTGACGCGGTTCGCGGTCTTAAAGGGATACACACAAATGCTGCATCAGGTATCTATGGGTTAACGACCAGCTGCACATTGAGAGCTGCTGGCGTACATCAGCGATGTTTGGTTGTTGAATGAATTCGTTCATCATACAGTAGCCTGGGCTACACTAACCTATGAAAATATTCATTTTAGGCTACTAGGAGGAACTGGGTGGAAATGCCTCCCCTCGCCTCATTTCAATCTGGGAGGGGTGGATGTAACCTGAAAGCACACCAGAAATATGGTGGGGCTACTTGGCTCTGTGTGAAAACAATTTCTGTGGCAAGGCTGCCGGCGTTGCAGGCCTTCTGAATGGCAATATTTTGCGCGATCTCTGTGTGAAAGTGGCTGGTGATAGCAAAGACAGCAGAGTATTTTGAAAGCCGTTTAGCCCAGTGGTTCTCAAACTTCACGTCAAGGACCCCCGTAGTCTACACTGACACAAATTAGACCACAGAGTCCCATCTGATAAGGATTTGTCCCGGGGTCCCCCATCTGATAAGATTTTTGCTTTTAGATGTTTTATTAAGTGAATGAAACCCATGCTGAAAACAGTCTGTCATTGTGTTACTTATGGATGGAATTACAGAGAAAATACATGATTCCCCTTTTTGTTGGGGACCCCCTGGACCCCCTCAAGTCCCCAGACCCCACTTTGAAAACTACTGGTTTAGCCTTTTTGGGCATCCCAAGTTGTTGAAGCCCTCTTACAGTATGAACCAACCTGTGAGTCTGTCCTAGGCTGTCAAATATGAAAGCAAGTACATGTAGTTTGCACCTATAACCAGCTCTGAGATGGTGGAAAGGAGTATGAATAGAAGGATGTAACTTGCTGTCCTCTGACTCAGGCGGTGGGGGGAGGAGCTTCTGCAGGACGCTTGCTCCTCATTGGCCGAGGAGCTGACCCTTGACCCCTCTGCCCCCGGCGGCATGGTGACGTACCGACGAACTCTGACCCTCAGCCTATTCTACAAGTTCTACCTGACCGTGCTGCAGAGGCTCCGCACCGAGGTCTGCACATCTACATTATCTGTACCTTTAGACATTACCTTTACTCTACTTCTGTACATCTACATTGCTTTTAACTTTTTACATTACCTTGACACTACTGCAGCTGCACATCTACATTAGCTTTACCTTTTTACTTTACCTTGACACTACTGCAGCTGCACATCTACATTAGCTTTACCTTTTTACTTTACCTTCACTCTACTTCTGTACATCTACATTGTTTTTACCTTTTTACTTTACCTTCACTCTACTTCTGTACATCTACATTAGCTTTAAGAAAAACATTACATTACCTTAACCTACTGCTGCACATCTCCCTTACCTTTACCATTTATTACATCATCTTTACTCTTCTGCTGCACATCTACCTTATCTTTAAGACCCTTACACACAAGAGTGATTTATTTGTGCAATTTATTTGCACGTCAATGACATTTTTCGAACAAATATCCAGTCAATGCAACTGTGCATATCACCTGGAAATTTCACTGAGCGAAATGGCGACACTTTTCCCCCCGAATCATGGTCGATTTTTGCGAGGTTTCGCCTGCGACATGAACACATCTACAGTACATATATAGACATAGACAAAATAATGTGTAGGCAACATTACTGTGTGTGATGGAGTGACGACTAGATAGGCAGCTACATAGCGTCGCTGTCGGGCGGAAACCTTGTATCTCCAAATTTGGCCATTTTTGTTTTATTTCATAAATGGATGTAGTGGGTACCCAAAAGTAACCTGTGAAACTTTCAGGTACTTCGGACCAGCAAAATATGTTATATTACTGGCTATTACTGTTGTTATTACTATTACACTATGTCTCATGTGTCAAACTCAAGGCCCGGGAGCCAAATCCGGCCCGGCACCTCATTTTATGTGGCCCGTGAGACCTATAAAGAATACAATTTGCGCAATAC